>NC_044201.1:30656887-30671887 GCF_900880675.1 Sparus aurata
CTGAGGATATAAAGTCCTCCTCTCCTCCTCCTGATGATATAAAGTCCTCCTCTCCTCCTGATGATATAAAGTCCTCCTCTCCTCCTCCTGATGATATAAAGTCCTCCTCTCCTCCTCCTGATGATATAAAGTCCTCCTCTCCTCCTGATGATATAAAGTCCTCCTCTCCTCCTCCTGATGATATAAAGTCAGGTGAAGTGTCGTAGTCCACAGAACATTTCTGGAGCTTCACAGTAAAACAGTTTTGCAGCATTCTGCTGAACACCTGAAGCAGCTGAGACTAAACAAAAGATGAAATGGCTTCATTCATCTCGTCAAGTCTCCACAAGCCCCGAGATCCCAAACTGATTTGTTCTCCAGCTGCTTCAGTTGTCTTGTTTTGTGGACGACTGGTTGGTTTGTCAGCACGATTACATATAAATAAAAAACTATTAACAGATTTATTTGACACTGGGACTGTTGACGGGGCTCATCTCAGAACAGACCTCACTAACCTTTGGTGTGGATCCAGGATTTCTTTCTGATTTTCTTCAACGTTGCGTGATTCAACATTTGAATGAATTTCTCTTTGAATATAATACGTGTATCTTCCTGTTTCGTCCCCTCTGGTCGCTGCCCTCGCTGCCCTGCTGCCTCTCTCCTTCTGCATCATGAGCTGCCTCGGTGGGGGAGGGTGAGCCCACGTAAGACCTTTAAAGACGAGGCAGCCGTCTGCAAAGAGCCGTCTGAATTATTGAAGGAACTGAGAGATGATTAATGAAAGGATTTTAATCACACAGCACAGTGTGTGTTTTTATTTTTGCAGCTCAGGAAAACTATCCTGAATGAAGAGATCCTGCACAGCATTTCTTTTTCCCAAATGTTAGTCGAGAACATGATAATTAATAAACTGTTCCTGCCGATGAGAGCTGCTCGTCCTCAGCTCTGAGCATGTTTTCTGCTCGCTCGTCCTCTCAGAGTGACCTTCCCCTGAGCTCTACTGATTCAGACTGTAGTGACCATGTTAGGCCACCCAGCCGGGCCTCGTTCACCCAAATCCCAGACGCAGCGGGTCAACCGCGGGGCAGGAATCTCGCTGTCCATCCAGCAGCCAAAACCAGCAGCTCCCAGTCAGTTTGAAGGTTTGGATTTGGATTAGACGGCGGCTGGTCACCTGCCAGAGTGTCTGCGACAGGACGTGACTGACAGCCGGGGGAAACCCTGCTGGTTAGAAGTCCGACTGAGCCCGTGGAAACACTTTATACCTCCTGTGGCTCTGCAGGAGCTCTGTGTCCACAAGTTATCTCCGTCTGAGCCTTTAATTCAATAGAGAACTGGACACAAGGAGCTCCAGGCTCTTAAAAAGTGAAGGTTACAGTGTTTTTGGCTGCTACTAACGATTGTTTTTCATCATCCATGAATTCTCTGGTTGTTTTAATCAAGTGATTGATTTGACATTTGGTAAAAAAAGTGTCAAAAAGTTGCAGATCATAAATTCTTCAGATGTCTAACCCCTAATTTCCACTGGATACGTGTCCGCTGCGTTGCAGCTCCGATCCGGTTTTGCTCCGCCGTCCACCATCCGGCAATCCCCCCCGGTTGCGGTTTGAGTCCGCTGCGGCGCAGTACGGTAGACAGCTGGCTCACGAGGCAGAGGAGTTCCCGCGATAATCACATGATCACCCACGACCGCAGTTATAGGTCTGTGTTATTAAAATCAATGACACGAAGTGTTCCCGACCGAGGGATTAGCAGAAAAGCTTGTGTTTGTCTCTTTTTTTGAGATTTATGTACTGGTGTCAACACCGAGTGTTTTATTTTGAAAGGTAACCGGATGCTGTTTGTTATTTTAGCGCTTGACTTCCTGTCTGCTCGGTGCTAAATTCTGCTGAATTGCTGCGTTGCACTCCGGCATCCGCCAGATATAGAAGTCCTGCGTATCTGTGCCGGAGGGCTGCGGACTGCCGGAGCTGGGACGGAGCAGATACGCAGCGCAGCGGACCTGGTGGAGATTGACACATTGACTAAAGTGAAACGTATTTGCTCCGCTGGCGTGGCGGAGACGCAACGCAGCGGAGACGTATCCAGTTGGGGGTAAGGACTGACAGTCTCTAAAGTGACTTAAGCCCGACTGATATTCAGTGTATGGATCCGATATTCTGGAGTAAAAGATTCTGATATCGCTGTGTCGGCTGAAATACAAACTATTTTGCAACGATCCTTCAAATACAGTTATCAAACACTTCACATGTAATGGAGGCAGAATGTTTTACAGTTTAACAATAAACCTGATTGTCTTAAATTACATCTTCTTCTTTACAACAAAAAAAGCGTTGATACTGACCGATATATATATTTATATATATATATATTTATATATGTGTGAGAGGTCGAAACTATTAGCAAAGTGATTTATCAGTCTGGGTCTGATGAGGAATAAAAAAATCTCTGCTGCCTTGATTTACACAAACGATGTTCCAAATTAATTTCCCCGACATTTAGACGAGAGTTTAAACTTCTTTGACTCAGAAAACTGTCAACATGGAGCACAAATGACATTTCAGTGCAAATTATGTCAGAATTAATGAAATAATATGTTCAACCAACGTAATATTTCTGGTGCCGTGTAGCAACATTTAACCACCAGTCGAGTAAATCGCACACAATCTCTAGTAAAGAAAGTAAAGTACTGTCAATCAGAAAAGGTTCTGATGAGGGTTTTTAAAACTCTACGAAGGTTTAAAATTGTTTGTAAAGTAGTAAAGTGCTTCTGTAGGCTGTAGGGATGTTCAGAGATGGAAATCACTCTGCGTAGTTTCAGTGTCCTCTGCTGATTCTTTCATACCTGTGATCACCTGGAAACTGATTGTTTAGATTTTAATTCTGCCTTTTTTAGTTTCCTGCAGTTCCTGTCCAGGTTCCACTGGAAAAGGTTTCTGTTTTGTTCATCTGTTCATGTTGTTCCTCCGTTACCTGGTGACAGTGACCGGGGGAACGATGCCTCTTCCTGTTCTGGTTTCGCGATAGCAGACGCACGTTTTTCGTCCATGTGTGGTTGAAAACTTAAGCGAGACGGGATTTAGTTTTACTGTGAACACAGAATGAGATCCCGTCACCCGGAGTGCATAATGAATGAGGTGGTGGGGTCGTGACCCGGAGGTCGAGACTCTCTCTGCTCGTCCTCGTCTCCTCTAACAGTCGTTGTGTTTGTTTGTTGTCGTTCTCAGTCGTGGAGGATCCTGCTGTTCGGGGCTCTCAACCTGCTGTGTACCGGCTGTCTGCTGATGTGGTGCAGCTCCACCAACAGCATGGGTGAGCACACACACACACACACACACACACACACACACTCCTACACACACTCACACACATATAAAACAAGAGGGAGATGCAGACAGACACACACACAGAAGAAAACACTGTGAGCCTCGGACACAGACATTAACAGTTGGAGATACCTGTCTACACACAGTAAACACAGATTGACAGTTACACACACACATGCACAAGTGTGTGTGTGTGTGTGTGTCTGTGAGGAAGTCTTTAGGAAGTGTGTTAGCAAAGCCGTCTCACCAGAGGGATGTGTGTGTGTGTGTGTGTGTGTGTGTGTGAGGGGGTCACCTCAGTCAAAATATGGCACTTTAAAGGGCACGTTGAAGAAACGGAGTCTTCACAGCGTCTGTTTTTAGCCTCCGGTGCTACAACACAGAGAACACATCTGTCATATTCTGACGAGCACATTTTTTCTTCCTCCTCAGTCGCAGCCGAGCGGCGCTGCGTCTGCTGAGAGGAGAGGAACGTTTAAAAGACGATGTTTCCGGGTTATAACTCGAGGTTTTTCTCCTGCTTTGGTTCATTATTTGTCTCCATCACGAGTGGTGATACTCTGCAGCAGTTAGCAGGTTAGCAGGTTAGCAGTCG
Organism: Sparus aurata; assembly: GCF_900880675.1. Lineage (NCBI taxonomy): Eukaryota > Metazoa > Chordata > Actinopteri > Spariformes > Sparidae > Sparus > Sparus aurata. Next base: position 30,660,788 of record NC_044201.1, read on the forward strand.
CTTCATTATTTGGGTCTTATCACACAGCTCTTCTGAATGCTGTAGAATGCTCCATTCACTTGAATAAGCCTTCCCAACGTTCAGCGGTCAATTATGTTCGTATAACAGACCGTTGCTAAGCATATTTGACCGTCATCTTCAGTTGCTAAGCGACGTCAGCTGATCTGTAGTCTACTTCATATCGGAAAAACGTACTCCTAGGCCACTAGCATGGATGAGTTTCACATTAACTTTAATATTCTTTAAAATACGGTGATTTCAACTCTTGGCAAAAGGCTGAGTTGTCGTCACCGGTCAAGAAAAGAAAAAGAGAGGAAAGCAGCGAAGAGGGAGAAGAGAAACAACGTCGGTTTGGTGAACTATATTTCTCTGCTGAAAAACACTCTGAGCGGTAACAAATACATTGTATAAAGACACACTGTGTCAAGTTTTCTTTCATGTTGGCAAGTAACCGTGTAATAAGCAGGATAATGTATAGAACGGCGGTCAGTATCGGAAATTAAGTCCCTTCAGGAGGAATCAGACCCCTCCCCTCTGTTCTATACATTATCGCTTACTTAATCATCTGTTTCACTGTTGTCTTCCTCCACAAACTAACCGCTTTATTGACGATCAGCGTTGCGCCCGTTTCTCAGGTTGTCGGCCATTGTTTCTGTTTTTAAGCACAATTTTAGATACTTTTGAGTCTGCACGAGGTTTATAAAGACGGGCTGAGAGCACTGAAAACTCCAAATCCCACAATGCATTTTGCCGCCTTCGTGTGTATTTAGTTGAACGTTGCGTTGCATTTCTTCAGTTGCATGTCTTGAAATTGGAAGCACCTGCTCTTAAATGTATATTGTATACGTGTGCATGTTGCGTCCAGTCGTCATGAGTTGAAACCAGGAAAAAAGACGTCACTTGTATCGTGATGTAAAGATATCTAAAGTCTACAGGACAGAATATTTTTCCTTACTTTTTATTACTCTATTACAGGTTTTGTTTTTGTCCAGCCACTTTAAGATGCCTTTCTTTTGGCTGTTGCTGAATTTTCTTCATTCACAGCTCAGATGTGACGTGCAGTCTGGTAGATTTGTGATGCTGTTATTTCTAACCTCAGTACAATGCCTAGAAAAATATCAATATTCGATACCACCAAACAGTGACCCGACACTGAGGGTTTGAGATTTAAATTAAAATATATCTACAACAAAGCTGACAGTGTCGTGTGTTGATCCCACGAAAAAAGAATATTGAAACCATATTAAATATTCAGAATCGATTGTGATACTTGTTTATGATCGGGTTCTTCCTAATTTATAGTCAGCAGTGGTTCATGGTGGTGATCAATCATGATTTAGGTTTTTAGTTTAGTGTCCAAAAAACGCTGCAGATATTCTCCTTTCGCCCCTGGAAGCGTTGAAGTGCTGAGAGTTCTGGGCTCAAAAGATTCTGATTATTTGCATGAAATATTGTTCGCCAGCAGCTTGAATAAATATCAACGTTGTCCTAACTGTGTGTGTGTGTGTGTGTGTGTGTGTGTGTGTGTGTGTGTGCGTGTGCGCAGAGCAGCAGCAGCACTTAAAACCATTTCTCTGCCTCAGCTGAGCTGTCCGCTGGCTCCGCTCTGGAAGATGAGACGAGCTTATAGTTCAGGCACTAAAACACGCTCAGACACACTCAAACACACTCACACACACACACACACACACACACACACACACACACACACACACACACACACACACTTCAATTACCATACTGTTTGTGGTGCTTACAGGTGTGTGTGAGGGAGCAGAGTGCAGATTTTAAAGGTTAAAGTGGACGTAAGCTCTGAGAGGAGACGGCAAATAATGAAATACTGAGGCCTGATCAGATTCATGCGTTCGTCCGGTAATGTTTATGTTGGATTAGGTGATTTAGCTGATGTCAGGGGCTTAAAGAGCAATCAGAAGTCAGTGTAGCAGGTCTGGGTGTCAGTGTGAGACGCACACAGATGTGTAGTGAACATCTGTACAGTAAGACGGAGTGTTTATGGTCAGGGAGGCTCGTGTCTGCCACCAACATTAAATCCTCTCAGGGATTCCATCACTCAGGAAAATGCTGCCATGAAAAGAACAACATGCAACCTTATCCCCGCTGCAGAGACTGCAGCATAAACCACACACACACACACACACACACACACACACACACACACACACACACACACGTACAGCGGCGTCGGGTGTCGTGCAGACAGGAAGCGGAGGACAGGTATCGAACAAACACGGGGAAGGCGACACCGCCGTCGATACTCGGCCCCCGATGAGAACAACAGGAGCAGACAGCGGCCCGGTCTCAATACTGTCAGTCAGATTCCTCGTTGTGGAGAAACTCTCCTCCAATCACAGGATCAGTAAACGCAGCCTTCACACACTCAGACTGGAAGTAACTAAGTACATCTGCGAGTTAACTTTTCCTTTGCTGCGTTCATGTGACAGCCGGAGTCACTGTTAAAACTGTTAACTCTCTAAATTCACGTCTCTGATAGTTTCCTCATATTTACAGATTTCATTCCAGCTCACTGATGATAAAACTGTGAACGTGAGAGTTACTTAGATGTGTGTGTAGTGTGTCGTCGTTCTGATGACCTGTTCTGTTTAAAGCTGCAACAATTACTTGATTAATTGAATACTGGATTAATCAGTTTGAGTAATTAAGCCGGTGACTCCTCTGTGACAGCAAACTGAACATCTTTAGCTTCTGGATGAAACAGATCAACAGTTTTCTCACATTTTTATGGATGAAGTAACTAATTGATTAATGAAGGAACTAATCCACAGATTATTCAACAATCACTTGCAGCTGTAGTTCAGTTTGCGGCGTGTTGTGGTTATCATATGTTTGTGACAAAGATGTGTGTAATGAACCTTTATCGTCTGAAATGACAGAACATCGTACGTTTGTCTCGGAGGACTCTGGTTTACTGAACTGAGCTGTTTCTCTTTATTCACCCTCAACCTCACACTCTGAACACAATCTGTGTGTGTGTGTGTGTGTGTGTGTGTGTGTGTGTGGTTATATGTGTGTGTGTGTGTGTGTGGTTATATGTGTGTGTGTGTGCTCTTATAAGGGCCAATTAGCTCTCTTCACATCCGTCGCTGTTTGCTGAAGACCCTGATGATGTACATTAGAGCGCTCGGTGTTTGTCTTCCACCTCATTAGACGCTGCTCACACTCACACATACACTGTGTGTGTTTCTGTTCCTGTACCTCACACCTATACACATTCTTGTTATGTCTTGTTGAATCCCACATTATTTATCATAGCTATGCTCAGTGTTTGATTTGTACTATCTTAAACATTATTCACTGTGTTTTGTATGATTTTACATACAAACTTCACGACATGAAAAGAAAAGAGTTGGTTGTTGTGAGAAATAAAAACAACCTACAACTGTAACCTGCTGTCAGTAAATCATGTTCCTGCAGGTCTAAATTCAGAATAATTTCATGCTTGTAACAAAATCTAATGCTTCATTTGCAGACATTTGATTATGATTTTATTCAGTTTACCTTTTTAAATATCTAAACTTGCCTCTGATTCAGTTTCGAGCTGCAGCGTCTGTTCTTTTTTTCAAACCGCTGCGTGTCGCTCAGTTGGAACTGCATGTGCGTTTGAAAAAAGTGTACATCCAGAGCCTCGAGTGCCTGTCCGCCTTTGGTTCAAATGAAGCATAACCCACATGTAAGGCTGTCCACACACACACACACACACACACACACACACACACACACACACACACACACACACACACACACACACACACACACACACACACACACACACACACACACACACACACACACACACGTCCCCGTTGACCCGCCTTTGCAAGTCTAATACCATGTTCTAGAGCAACTGCCACACTGACAGTCTCATATGTACATATTGTACATGGCTGCACTCTGCTACACACACACACACACACACACACACACACACACACACACACACACACGGCCTTGGCCCCATTATCTCATGACTAACGGCTTAACAGACGTGTAAATACACTCTATGCCATATAGACATACACACACACACACACACACACTCCCCCCTGCAATCTGGTCCAGTGCTCTCATCTTGGCTGTCAGCCTGTTTGCAAACACACACACACACACACACACACACACACACACACACACACACACACGCGCAGACGGCGGTATAGACTCCATACATGCCTTCCTTGTGCTCTGAGGCGGTTAACCCTCAGCCGACCTGTGATGCTGCCCAAAGAGATAATCAGACTGCAGCTTATCCGGACACACTGTGTCCCGCATGTGTGTGTGCTTGTGCGTGTGCGTACATATGTGAGTTCAGAGAACATGCGACCAGATTGCATGCAGCATGTGTGTGTGTGTGTGTGTGTGTGTGTGTGTGTATGTATCAGTTCCAGTCCAGTGACTCCGGTGCAACATGCTCCAGACAGTATTTACACGTGTTCGTGTTAAAGTTTGGTCGCCCGTAAATTAACTAAGTTGTTTAAGATGCTAAACTTTTTTCTCTCCCTTCTTCATGGAGAAGCAGCTCGCAGGTTTTCAGTTTGATGCAATCATCCTCAGAACTTTTTGAAAAAAGTTGCTGCGGATGTTGGAGGTTTAAACAAATCTGAGCTTCTTAAAGCTGCATTAATCGTTTTAGCCACTTGGGCGCAGCAGAGCACGTTCAAACTGCAGATGTGTTTTATCACCTTTGGGAGGTTTTTGTGGCGTAGATGTCGCCAACATTTGCATATTTAAGCTATATTATAATGCAGTTGAACGGTGACCAGCATAATCAGAGTGTTTTGGGGGAATTGTCTTATCTACGTTTCCAGTAACTGGAGCACAATCAGTCACATCAGCCGATTCCTTTACTGGTGTTTTCTAACAACACTTTTGGCCCCTCCAAGTCAAACCGAGCCGCTTCGATTTGCTTTTCCATCTCCAGTTTTACTGCACCAAGGTCCATGTAGTAACAAGCACTCGTCTATTCTGAACTCTCGTCTGTGCAGGAAACCTGAGAGAAATACTGTTTTATAAGTCTGTGTGTTCAGCTCTCAGAACTGTTGGAGCTTCTATTAGAATCTCTTGAGTTTCTCTCGTCCTGTTTGTTCTGCTGCGTTTCACAGTCTCAGGAGTCGCTCTTATTTACAATGTTTCCTGTGATGCTGCATCATGATAAAAGCTTTTAAGTGACTAGATAACAGGGCTGTCGTTGGTTTATGCAGCCCAGCTGTGGTAGATGTGAAAATCCCTGCTGCGAGTACAACACAGCCGGGAGAAGTGATGGAAAAACGGTGATGACACGTATTTAACAACTCCAGCAAGTCGGTCGACACTTTACAACGCTTTCCCAAACTGAGTAAATACCACAAATAGAAAACACAGAAATGCTTAGCTGTGTGTGTGTGTGTGTGTGTGTGTGTGTGTGTGTGTGTGTGTGTGTGTGTGTGTGCTCATACAGGTCAGTTTGTGTGTCCGTGTGTGTGTCTGTGTGTAAGTGCTGTTTAAGCAGAGTCGTTGTTGCACTGTTGCTGAAACATAAGCTGCTGATGAATCTACAGAAGTGTGTGTGTGTGTGTGTGTGTGTGTGTGTGTGTGTGTGTGTGTGTGTGTGTTTGCAGTCAGTCTTTTTCTCCCGTATCAAATTGTGCAGCGGACGACTGGATCAACTTTCAGCTTTTTACAAAGTAAAGACATCAGCTTTTTGTCTCAGCGGACACACACACACACACACACACACACACACACACACACACACACACACCTCTGTCTTTCACCTTACCTCACCTCTCTCTCTCTCACCTGTATCTCACCCTCGTCTGTCTCCCCACACTCGTTGACCCCACCCTCCTGTCCTGTCGCCTCCTCTCGTCCCGGCTGATGGACGGATGACTGTCCTCCGCCTACACATCCTCTGTGTGCGTCTGTACATTTGAACCTGTCCAGATGAGTCAAACCTCAGGTGTGGACATGACACAGTATAGGTACAGGTACAGGGGGAAGTATACAGAGACACTAACCACGCGTCAGGATTTAGAAAACACAGATGTGCCGTAATTCATTCGACTCTCAAAGACCCAGACAGCAACCGGCGGCTAAAAATAGCTATTGTTCTGAACAGTTTAAGAACTTTTGAACCACTAATCTGATCTATCTTCTTGAACTCCTGCTCAGACACATGTGAACTGGACTCTCTTGGTGTTTCAGTGATGTCACGCGTCTTGTTTTCTGCAGTATTGATTGATCAGGAGACCTGCGTAGTTTCTTCAGCGGTTGTAGTCGAGCTACTTGTGTTGTTCATGCTCAGTAGATCTTACATATCTGTGAAAAAGTCGCTTTTCTCAATGTTTTTTTTTATGATTTAATAACCGTTCTATGTACTCTCTGAACTTTGTAGGACACAGGGTCAGTAAATGAGATGTAGGAATATCACTGAAAGAGGATAATGTCATGATAAATGTCTGTAACTAAAGGTCAGACGGAGACAAAAAGCCTGACGTCAAAAAAATAAATGGTTCTGTCTGAGTTCACTGGAGCAGAAACCACCACATTCTGACTGGTGTTTATCTATTAATACTGGTAAATTCATCCTTTATCAGACTAATTAAATCTTAAATGGGGACTTTTCAGATTCTCCTCAATCAAGAGATGTATGAAACCTATTTCTGAGTGATAGAATAAGGAAGTCACCTGTCTTACAATATTACAGCAGTCGTTGTGGAGCAAACTGAAAAACTCAAATCCGAAGAGTCACATGCTTTTATAACAACAGCTTGATTTTATTATCCTGCAGTAAAGAAACCGTCATGATTTCTGCAGCTTCACGGACCAGACGGGCCGGATGCTCACAAGAAAAATAATCCTCGAAGAGAATCGCTGATCCTGCGTTTCATTTGAAAGCAACAAATTATTATAATTATAACATTTCATACAAACTCCAAACCATAAAAAGTTGCTGCAAGAAATGACGTCGTATTCCTCTGCTCCTTCACTCCTCTCCTCGTCTTCAGTGGGATGAAGAGATGCAAGGACAAGATGAAAGGGAAGGAAATGAAGTGAGAATTAAAGGGATAGTTCGCAATAAATGAATACATGTAGCGTTCATGACAGGCTGAGTCGTGAACACCAAGACGTTTTTTTTTTAATCGTCTAATTGTTTAATTTAGAGGAGAAAATGTTTAACGTTTCCCCCCAAATTGTGTGTATTTGTGCGTGTGTGTGTGAGAGTGTGTGTCTGTGTGTGTGTGTGTGTGTGTGTCTAGTGCATATGTAAACCTATCCAAGCGAAGCGAGGGGGAAATTTCAGCCCGATATCGATCGTGTGCGGCCAGTTTCTCAGGGTCACCGTGATGTCAGCGTTTGTATTATTATTGCTTTTATTGTCTGCTGCTTTTAATTCAACACAACACGATGACATCAAACCTCATTGATCCCTGTGGATAGATGAGCCGCTGCATATCTACAGTAACAGGATACAGTGGAGGAGGGAAAGGACTTTAAACAGGACACAGAGTTATAGCTTTCAAACACAGAGCGACTGAGTTTCTGTGGCTGGTTCAGTAAGTCCAGAGATGTAAGCGTGTTTTAATGCTCATCAGGAAAACGTGAATCACAGTTGTTGTCGCCAGGATGATGTTGTGCTCCACTATATTTATCTAAAGGCTTTACAGGCTTAATTAACTTTCATAATCAGCAAGTTGAGAAAGCTTCACATCGCCCTCTGTGTGATCGTCTGCAGTGGCAGTAAACACACCATCGGTAAAGGTGCTGAGTTCAACGAGATATTTTAGAATGATGAACAGGAGCGTTAACACTTCCTGCAGAAACACACACACCTGTAGTCGAGCTGCACACAGGTACCGTCAGCGTCGGTGTCCATCCCGTCCTGCTTGTTTACATTTTTAAATAACGTGTGTCGTATCGCTCAGAATGAGAGAAACGAGATGAAACTGACTCCTGAAACTTCTCTGCATGAAGCCGTTTGGTTTTATTGATTGTGATTCTGCATCACATCCATGTACAGGGATCCTCTCTGTCTCTCTCTCATTCACTCTCTCCACCTGTCTGTCTGTGTACATGTCCGTCACCCTGTCTATCTGTCTTCTAAACTCTGTCTCTCCGCCCGTCTATCTGCCTCCCTCTCTCAGTCCGTCCGTCCATCCCTCCGTCTGTCCCGTTGTCTCTCTCTCTCTCTCCCTGCCTGTCGCTCTGTCACTCAGCCTCGGTCCCGCTGCCTGCCCGTCTCTCTCTCTCAGCTCGTCTGTCTGTCCGCGGCCTCTCTGTCAGGATTACATGGCGTCAGGTTGGCCAACATGGACGTCGGTGGTGGGGAAACAAAATGTTCCTCTCGGCACAAAGCCGCTCTAATCCGCTCTCCTCCTCCCCCCCACAGCAGAGCCTGATTACAGAAATCTGGCTGCTCGGCAGTAAGACAGACAGTGAGCAGACAGACAGGCAGGGAGGCAGACAGACGGGTGTTTGGGCATTAAAGCCAGGCCAGTAACACTCGTTAACTGCCTAATTAGTTGATTGGCTTGTTGGCTGACTGACTAAGTAACCCTGCAGCTTTACCTGCTGGCTGCGTGCCGCGGTGTTCTCCAGGTAATTGACTCAGAGAAAGCCCGGCTGATTATCTGCAGGGCTGATCGATGACTTGCTAACTTAACGAGTGAGTCAGTAACAGAACGACGAACTTGCTGACCGGCGAGAGAAGAAGCGGAGGAACTGCTGACTGTCCCACAGTGTTAATGTCAAGAACAATAACTGTAAATAGATTGTTTTAAAATCTTTTCTAACTGCAGTGGATGACGGAGTCCACACCACAACAACAGTCACTAACGATATCTTTATCTTATCGATTGATTTCATGAATTATAACAGCAAATCAGAATCTACAAGAGCATCAGCTGTCTTGAATTTCGGGACATTTTCTACAAAATAATTGTGCTTTTGATATCGATTTCTAAAGACTTCTACGATTTATGCTTCTATGTTATTCTGACATGAAGAAGCAGTCCTGTGTTGATAAATATAAGTCCTGATTTATTTTGAATTTCTAAGCCCGTCACAAAAACATGATTACTTATAGTTACTTATTTAAGATTCTTTGATTGCTTTTCACTAATAAAAGCTGTGTGTCCTCTCTGTGACGTGGTTAAAATATTTATTTTCTAACTAAATGTAAGATTAAAGTGATTCCAGTATGTTTTAGGACATTTTTATTTTGAATTATAAGAATGTTTTGATGATTATCTTGATAATATGTTGGACGAGGTGATCGTGACGCAGTTTTCTTAATGTGTTTCATTCCTGTGTCTGACTGGAGCCTTCCTGTTTTTTGTGTAATCACTTTTAAGGTAATGGTTGTAGATTTAGAAGTTTTTCCTCCTTTGTGTGTCTGTTGTTCGACCAAAACTGTCTAATCATCCAGTCTGGAACCTGCAGATCGAAACATGTCGATCAATCTTCACACGATTGAATTTCTGAATTCTCTGATCAAACATCCGACGTTACGATTCCCGATTCTTGTTATTTGAATTCTGACGGTCTTCGTTTCTCTGTTTTGTCGTTTCAGCCTTAACCGCCTACACTTACCTCACCATCTTCGACCTCTTCAGGTGAGTGTGATCGGAAACGTTATCTTGAACGTGATTTACAGAATATTCTACGTATTGTTTTTTAATACAGAAAACAGACCTGAATGTAATAAATGATAATGAAGAGATCAGCTATCCCTGAAATAATGCACGCTATTTTTGCAAAATGTAAAAACGCCAACACTTTAATTGATTTGTTTGATCATTAAATCGTTTACATCATCGCTGGTTTCAGCCTCTCAAATGTGAAGATTTTCTGCTTTATTTTGTCCGATATGATTTAGAAAATACTTTTTAGTTCAGCTCGAGTGGCATTTAAACTTCACCACAATGGTATTTTACATTTTACATTCTGTTGTGTGAAATAATCCAGAAACAGAACGTGATGTGAGAAAACACTCGCTGCGCTCAGCTGTGCTGCTGTTTTGATGGAAAATTTCCACTCATGAAAAATTAATTGTGAGATTATAATGAATAAAAGATAAATAAAACAAGAAGTGAACTTCAGCTGACCTCTCTCACCGACTCTGTCTGTCTTCCTTCTCCGTCTTCACCATCTCACCTATTTTTCTCTCCCCCCTGTTGTCACCCGTCCGGCCTGTCCTCCCTTCTGCTCCTGCAGTTTGATCACCTGTCTCATCAGTTCCTGGGTGTCCATGAAGAAACCCAGTCAGGTCTTCTCCTTCGGGTGAGTTCACCGTGATGATCCGGACACAAGATAAGATGAGAAACAGAAAGGTTGAACTTTATTATTAATCCTGAAGGAGATTCTTGTGCCAGAGAAAATTACAGAAGCACAAGAATAAAAACAAAAACACAACAGAGGAGCAATAAAAAGTGTAAAAGGAGTAATTACTGACATCAGTGTCATCCACGTTTGGTTCACTGAGAAATAAACCAGAATGTCAAAGGAAGAGAGAATTAATTTCCTTGAGTTAAAGCTGGACTGTCCAGCTAGCTTAGCTGGATTTCTATTGTGAAGCTAAAAACAGATTTCAACTCTCCTCCATCAGCTTCCGGGTCGGGGAAGTCCCGACGCGATGATTACCGAGTGCGGTTAGAAATGCTCAGTTCCGTTCTTTTCCCTGTCCGCTCTCGATAATAACTGTTATAAACTGGCAGGTAAGACACATATGAACTTTGATTGCTTTTCCATGGAGTCATAATCATACATTTTCATCCATGAGCCGCGGAACTCTACTGCACTCGGTAATCGACTCGTCGGGACTTCCCGTCAACAGGAAGCTGCTGCAGAAGAGTGGTAAATTTAGTCAGCTTTTCAGTAGAAATCCAGCTAAGCTAGCGGAGGTTAGATGCCCCGGACTATGTGCTGAGACCCTATTTGTACTGTTGCTGAAGTTTGGTGCTGTTCTGAGCATTATTTGTGGCTTTTTGGTGGCGGTTTATATTTGGATCCGTTTACTGCAGTGTATTGTTGTCGTGCGGTCGTTTCTGAGGTTGATAAAACTCCGTAAATTAGCGGTCTGCTAAC
>NC_044201.1:30679387-30681887 GCF_900880675.1 Sparus aurata
ACACACACACACACGCACACTCTCTCTCTCTCTCTCTAATCTGTTGTTAGGGGGAGGAGGGGGGAGGAGGGGGTTTATCACCCAGTTATTGTGGCTCACTGTCGGGCCGCCCTCGCCTCCCGCTGATTGTTTGGACCCATTTTTTAGGCTCTTAAATGGATTGTCCCATGTGATTAGTGTATTGAAGAGAACAGTGTGTGTGTGTGTGTGTGTGTGTGTGTGTGAGCGGTGGTTTGAGATTATATTAAAAAAGTTATGACAGATAAGATGTTTTGTGTCCTGAGACGGTTTTTCGTAAACAACAATAACAAACAGGAAGTGGAACAAAAGGTTCTCCGTGATCAGCTCGGGGACAAAAACACGAGGATGACGTCGGCTCGTGACGCCTGTTGAACACGTCGGCATGTAACTGAAGTGTGTCAGCCTGTTGTTGTTCTGTCTAACCTTCACTGTAAGACAATCAGACGCACAGATTGTTTGATCTGCAGATATCAGGGGCGATGTTTTGTGAATTGCAAAATGACATGTTTTCTCCTTATATCTGGCGTCCTGACTCACTTTAACTCGACTACGAACTTGAAACTTGCAAGTGTGTCTTTAACTAATGACTAAATAATCTTCCACCACGCAGTGCTTTAGAAAAAATTGCCGCCAACAAAGCAAACACGTTTCTTTTCCTATAGTTTCGAGGGTTATGTTGTGGTGAGAGCTGAGCGGTTGCAGAAAGAAGACATAAATGAAATGCATGTCAGTGTGTCTGCAGCTTCTCAACACTCACCTGAGCTGTTTCATTACTTCGTCTCAGGAGGAAAACAACTCTCACCTGTTCCCCGACCACACTGCAAACAAAATCTACCTGTGGGTCCTAATAAAGTAACTTGATTCTGTACACAGAGCACAAATAGATTTGTACTTTTAGAGACTTTTAAACAACCTTTTCTCTCAGACATGAGTTGAGAAAATGGAGGCCATGTCACAAATTGGTACCTTCTTGTTTCCTCTGAGTCTCTCCCACAATGCACTGCACTCTCAGCGTCCTCCACACTACTCATCACCTCACACGTGCACTCAGCTAATCATCAGAGCAGCCTGCTAACGATGTGCTAATGAGCTGTCGTCCCTCTGTGTGTCTCTGCAGCGGTCGTCTGCTGGTCGGGACGTTCGTCGCTCTCTTCTTCAACCTGGTGACGTTGATGTCGGTCAGGAACAAACCGTTCGCCTACGTCTCTGAAGGTACGTCGACCCGTCTGCTCCCAGTGAACCCGGTTCATCCTCTGACGGTGTCGTTTCCTGCAGCCTCTCTTCACCTGGTGTCCGGCCCGTGTTGTAAACAGTGTTTTTGAAGAGGCGGGGTGGATTTAGTGTTTTTTTGTCCGTCTTGGGTTTCTCCTCTGGACTGCTCAGGGTTGATAATCCTCCCCCTCACTGGGGAACAGGGACAATTTGGCTTTTGTCATATTTTGGGGGGATTACCGAAGTAAAATGAAACGCTTGCTCACTGTTTTGTCAGTAAATAAATCACAAATGGCAGCAGTGGGATCAGAGGTTAGTCCCTTCCTAATTGCAGAAATCGCTAAGTTATAAAACCAAAACACAGTTGTTTTCTCTGAAAATATGACAATATATGTTTTTCACATGAATTTCAAAAAGATTATACGGAGGGACAGAAGAGACGACTGTGAGTTGACACGCGACTCTGGAGATAAAGTGGATTCAAAGCGGGCAAACTGACATTTATGTGCTTTTTAAGGATTGTTTCGTTATCTTATAAACAGCTGATTGTCTTCGATTGTTTGGTCTGTAAAATGTTGGAAAATGGAGGAGAATTACCATATAAGACTCCAGGAGCTCAAGGTGACGTTTTCAAATGTCCAAACAGTCCAAAAGCAACAGATATTACACTTTAAACAGCATAAAAAAGAGAAAGAAGCAGAAATAGAGAATGTTTGACGTGTCTTTAGGAGTGGATTGATCAAATACTCCCAATAATTAGGTGATGAGAATGTTTCATTCCCTAAAAACCTCTTCACAATAAAAGTCCCACACAATGAGTCAATTTCAAAGCTCCCTTTAAAGACAGTGTGTAATATACTAAATATTTAGCGCCATCTAGCTGTGAGGTTCTACACTGCAACACTCCTTTGCTCGCCCCTCCCGTTCTGAAGACGTTGGAGACGTTCCGGAAGCTACGGTGGCCCTGACGGACAAGAAACTCATGTTCAAAATATGGACTCTTTCCCAACAGCGTCGAGTATTTCTACTGATTTGAGGTAAAGATGTAGTTAGTCATTGTTATTGTTAGTGACGAGCGCTTTCGCTGAGCTCCCTCTCCGTTCCGCAGTCAAGCTAGCTCTGAGCGAAAACACGTTTAGCCTTACTACGTAGTACCACGTAGTGCTTTGTGTCCCTCTCAGCAGTCCATAGTTTTTTTAAAACCATAAAGACATGGCAACTTCCACAGAGCTTGCCCGTGCTATGTATATTCAGATAAGTAATTCTT
>NC_044201.1:30684387-30756887 GCF_900880675.1 Sparus aurata
GAAACATGTTCTCAAAGTGCAAAGTTATCTGTTCCTCTCTTCATGTCGGACTGTAGAAAATGTTCACTCCAGAGATGTTTGTTTCCTCTGAGGCGACATGATAACATTTTACTCCACAAACACGTTTTTACTTTTAACTTTTGGCTTAGAAAGTCACCAAACAGCTGGATGATTAATCGACTGGTTGATCTAAAGTCAAATAATCTGCAACAAATTTGTTCGCTTCAAGTTACTTAAGTCACGTAACTCATGCAGAAGCTGAGAGCTGTCTGGTTCCAGACTCTCACATATGAAGTTACTTTAATTTAATTCAGAAGGTCTTTTGGGTTTTTGTGTTTGTTGGTCAACTATTCAATCGCACGACGCTTCTCGACGCATCAGATGACTTTTTCAACATTTATTACGAGCAGTCAGATAAATCTGAACTTCAGATCTGACTGCAGGGATCTTCAATATAAAAAGCTGCATCTTTTAAAAACAATATTTGTTTAAATCTGGAATTAAAGTCAAGATATCGGTGTCCAGATCTTTCTGATGTTAGCAGACTGTAGCTGCGGCCTTGACCCGCATCATGTGATGACGTCGACGTAAAGTTTTCCTGAGAAGAGAAAAGAAACACGAGAATTAAAGATGCTTTTACTAAATAAATAGTGACATAGACGTGTGAAAATGTTCTGTGTCTTGACGGACTTTCAGAAAAGACTAAATCCTTCCTGAAGAAAGTGGAGTATTTATTGATCCAGATTATGGAAACCAGGTTTGCTGTGCAGGAAGCCGACAGGAAGTTGTTTAAATCTATAAAGACTGAAGAGGACTCGTGTTGTTGTTTGACGTTTTGTATGCTGACGACTCGTCTCTCTCTCTGCAGCCGCCAGCAGCAGCTGGCTTCAGGAACATGTAGCAGATCTGAGTCGAAGGTAAGAACATTTTCATGACTTCATCCTTTTTTCCTCTCCTCCTCCTCCTCCTCCTCCTCCTCCTCCTCCTCCTCTCTGTTTTCTCTCTACATGATCAGCAGATTTCAGCCTCAGGTAGAAACAGGAAGGATCCACTTACACTGACTCAACACACACACACACACACACACACACACACACACCCATCCTGTGTGTATTACTGCTTACAGTGTGAATCTGTGTGTCCAGGTGTGTGTGTGTCCCGTGAGGTCAGAGGTCGGGTCGTCTCATTGATCGAGTTTCAAAGAAGCAGATTTCAGATCAGTTTTATTGTTGTTTCCCAGAGAGTACAGTGACGCCGACACATCTGTCCAGGTTCCTCTTCCTGACCTGAGCTCAGGGGTCAGAGGTCACAGCTCACTGCTATCAGAGTAAAACTACACTTTATCCATAGCTGACGGATCTCCTGTCGAGTGTGTGTTCAGTTCAGTAGCTCCTCAGGGTCGTTCTCACGTCTTGGGTCGAGGTGCAGCTCGTTAGCTGTTCGGTTGTAACATGATTGTTTCTACAGAAACATTAATCAGATCAGTCATCATCAAACCCATCACACACGCTCAAAATAACCTGAATAATTAAGCACTTTTTTCCAGTTTTATGTGGTGTGAATATTCTGTACGCTGCTTCACACAAACTACAACAAACTTTTCTGTCGTTATATAAAGGTGATACCATCAGTGAGAGGATCAGCTGTTTGTGTCTGGTGTTAAAGTGTCTGTTAATGTCAGAAGTGTTTCTACGACCGTGTGCAGAGAGAAGACCTGTAGTCTGTTAGCTCGACAGCTGAAACGCTCTCCTGCAGACGTGATGCTGTGATGTGTGTTTCTGACTCCGGGAGCTAAAACTCTGAGCGCTGATCTTTTTCCGGACACTTGATATTTGTGGTTGGAATCGACGCTTTGCACCAGAATTGAATCCCCCTCTTAAATTCTGTTGATGTAAATTTTGTCCTCCAAAGAGCCGCAAACCGTTTTTTTCCCGCCTGCTGCAGAATTTAATGCCGGTCAGGAAGAATTTGTAATGTATGTAAAGTGTCTGATAACATCCGTAGAATAAACGTCTTCACTTCAGTTTTGAATGTCAGCTGATATATAACAAGAAACCGGTGATTAAATCCTAAATAAAGAGAATTAAAGCTTCTTGTTCACGTTGCCACGGTAACGTATAGACCGACTCCAGAGCTGACTGATGCTCAGTGTCGACCGTCGCGATGAATATTACATCCCGCTGTGTATTCCCACATCTAAAGTGGGTGAAGTGCACACACACACACACACACACACACACACACACACACACACACACACGGAGTCAGCAGCTCAGTTGGTGCAGGTTACTCGGGGCGACAGCCTGGAGAGTTGTGCAGCAGAACTGAGCTGTGATTGGCTGAGAGGACAGAAATGAACAGGACGTCCCAGCCTAGTTTCCAGTCTTTGTGTGTGTGTGTGTGTGTGTGTGTGTGTGTGTGTGTGTGTGTGTGTGTGTGTGAGAGATGCTCTGTATGCCTCCATACGCGCACATTGTGTCTGAATGTGTGAATGTGTGCGCTTTCCACTGTGTGTTTGCAAATAATGTGCTTGCTTGACTCTCCTCTCTCTGTGTGTGTGTGTGCATGCGTGTGTGTGTGTGTGTGTGCTACAGTGTTGTGTTGTAATAGTCTGTCCCTACTTAACCTCAGCAGGATCTCGGGGCCAACTGGGTTATATAAAGCCTGCTGCTCTCTCGGCCTCACCAGCCACAGGCCTCAGCTCTGTGTGTGTGTTTGTCTGTGTGTGTCTGTGTGTGTCTGTGTGTGTGTGTGTGTGTGTGTTTGTATCTACGTATGTGTGTGTGTGTGAAGAGAAACGGATAATTAAACAAATGTATAATGGAGGCAGAAAGGGAAATTGCGTCTGATTGTCATGATCAGATTCTGCTGCAGATCCAGAAACGTTGGTCTTCGCTCTCTGAACTCCACGCAGACGTTCAGATTAAGTGAAAGTCTAAGGAGTGTTTCAGTTCGAGCTCCTGACAGTTGTGTGTGTGGATCCAACAGAATCGGTATCAAGTGTTTGTTTATCTCCCTGCTTTAATCTCAGCGCTCGCTGTCTGCAACGTGTCTGGATTAACACACACATACACACACAGGGTCACATGTCAAATTATATCAATGCATCAGGAGGGATTACAGGATCGCTGGGATTGTCAATCTCGTCCCAAACTCTCCACTTCTTCTCCTCCTTCTGTCTTTTCTGTCTCGCGCTAAAACTCGGCGGTAATGTCTGAATCTGAGGTGCAGTCCCCCGAAATGTCACCTTCAATGTCGGTCAGACTGTCAATTATTTTGCAGGTTAATCAGAAGATTTTTAGTCCCAAGGATGACGTCCTCAAATGTCTTGTTTTGCAACACAAATATATTCCGTATACTGTCAGAGAGGAGAAAAGAAACCAGAAACATTCACATTTAAGAAGCTTGAATCAGAGTTTTGGTTGTTTTCGTGTTTAGAAAATTGCTCAAACTGATTCATCAATTACTGGCTGCTGCTGTTAAAGCTTCAGATTGCACGTCAGGCTGCAGAACGGAGGATGAAATGGTCTTTTTCTGCACAAAACCTCCTGCGGGGGAAGAATCTGACGAGGGGGAACCCATCGGCTCAAACGTTGTGACTCACTGCTCAGTTTTCGGAGTCCAAAGCGAGGCTGTGTGTGACGGACCCACTCTGAGGGTTTGTTATGAACCCAGAGCGTCCAGCGGTGAATCACCACCTGTGCTCATACGTCCCGGTAACATCGGTCCAAGCAGTCCTTCCATTATTCACCGTCTGAGGAGCCGCTGTAGGATCCGTCTCGGGTGACATCATCACGTCTGTCTGTCTCTGTTGTCCTTCCTAACGAGGCTGAGCCGGACGGTATTATAGGAACATGTTTTTCTTGTGAGGGCTAAACAAAGTTTTATAACTCGCACACATTCTTCCTCTTCACTTCTTCTTCTTGTGCAGTTTTATGGAAGTCGTCCCCGTGGCGAACGAGACTGACATGTTTGACAGTAACGACGTGTTGACATGCATGTCACTGCTGTGTTATCTAATGACAAACACCTTGCGGCTCGCAGCCACCGCGCTGCCCGCTCTTGTTTGTGACAGCACTTGTACGCCAGCGGCCGCGGCGGCCTCGGATCGCGGCCTTTGACGTATTGGAAATTCAATCTGACACTCAGCGCGGGAACGATCCGCCCGGAGGGTTTGTTCATTGACCCGTTAATCAGTTTCAGGAAACCACCGGGCCGGTGTGTTGCTCAGTGAGAGTACAGGGTCGGTTCTGTTCAGGGGAGTCGGCTGAACGTTTGGTTTATCCTGCAGAGCCGAACAGAATCTAACACGGTCAAAGACTCTTTACTAATGTCAGCTGAAGGTTCATGCAGAAACATCCTCATGTTTACTGAAACTTTGTCCAACATTAATAATTCTGTCTTGATTTGCGTAATTGTTAAACGTTTTGTTGAAAAAAAATCTTGGATGTCTCAGCTTGTGTTGTTGTTATTGATGATTGTTTCTGGAAAAGACACGATGATTAACTGAAGGTTTGTTCTTTGTGCTTTTACATGTCTGAAGTCAGGATGGTTGACCGACAAGACGACAGCTTACATGTCAAAGTGAAAAAGCAAAAACTGCAGATTTAAACCTGGTGCTCATAGACTGACTTGTGTTCTGAGTTAAATGCTTTGAATGTGAAGCTGCAGCTGAAGGAAATGTTCAGTTTCCGTCAGACGTAAAATAACGCAGTTCTCTAAAGATACTGAGCGTCTTTTCTGACGTATCTTGAACTCGTCAGGCGGCAGTGATGTCATAAACTTCTAGATTTCAGTTTCATATTGCTGCATAAGTTTAATGAAGAAGCAACTCTTGAGATTGAAGCAGCAAAGGTCTAGATAAGTTTACTTTCACCGAGTTGTGCATCCTTTCATCATTTCACACGTCCAACAGGAGAAGGAAGTTGGTGGGATGTTTCAATCCGGGGTGTGACTGTGATCAAGACGAGCATCTGAGATGGTAGAATAGTTTTGTTTTCTTCCAGGTGACACCAGAAAACTATATTTTCCTATATCAGACGTCTGTGTTTCTCTCGGCCTCATCAACATTCACGTTTGTATCAAAAGACTTCAAGTTACAAGTTTGTAGTTTTTGGGTTCAGGTGAAGACAACTCAGGTGATTTCATTCTCTCAGAGCTTCACAAGAAATCTCATCAGGTCTCCGTTGTGTTCCCTCGTCTGATGTCTTTGTTGAACCTAGATTAGAGAATGTTTCACCAGTTCGTAGAAAAAAGGATTTGTTGCCCTTAAATCAACTTCTGTGCCAGCAGCTCGTTAAATAATGATGTTGAGCCTTTAAAAAAACAAAAACATTTTACCGGCTCTGTTTTGTCTCAGTTGATGGAAGAGGAGTTATTGATGCGTGTCCTCTGTGACCTCGTTCAATTAAACTAACAGCAGTCAAGTCCCTGTGATTAAATCTGCTGCTCTGCCGGCACATCGAGCTCGCAGCTGTCGTTTAAAACCGCCCTCGTCAAATCACGCTGGTGCTACATCGTGACGCCGCCCGACGCCGCGTCTTCACGTGTCACATCTCAGATACTTCCTGCTTCGACTTGAACATGGAACCTGTGGATCTGCTCTGTGGACCAATAGAAAGGGAGAGGAAACAACCCGTCCATGTTTCAGAGCACAGAAAGGTTGTGACAGGGAGAGCTGCAGATTTACTGCTCGAGAAGAGACGATGTTAAAACTGAAGACGAGGTAAACATGCAGGTTTTTGTAGAACAACGATGTCGTGATTAAAGGGATATTCCGGTGTAAATTTAATCCATGGTCTAAATCACAGGGAAACTGTGTTAGACTCCCTCTCGAGAGATCAAGTTAGCAGACCGCTAATTTACGGAGTTTTATCAACCTCAGAAACGACCGCACGACAACAATACACTGCAGTAAATGGATCCAAATATAAACCGCCACCAAAAAGCCACAAATAATGCTCAGAACAGCACCAAACTTCAGCAACAGTACAAATAGGGTCTCAGCACATAGTCCGGGGCATCTAACCTCCGCTAGCTTAGCTGGATTTCTATTGTGAAGCTAAAAACAGACTTCAACTCTCCTCCATCAGCTTCCGGGTCGGGGAAGTCCCGACGCGACGATTACCGAGTGCGGTTAGAAATGCTCAATTCCGTTCTTTTCCCTGTCCGCTCTCGATAATAACTGTTATAAACTGGCAGGTAAGACACATATGAACTTTGATTGCTTTTCCATGGAGTCATAATCATACATTTTCATCCATGAGCCGCGGAACTCTACTGCACTCGGTAATCGACTCGTCGGGACTTCCCGTCAACAGGAAGCTGCTGCAGAAGAGTGGTAAATTTAGTCAGCTTTTCAGTAGAAGACCGGAATATCCCTTTAAATATCGTCCCTTAAAACTGAACTTAGTCTCATTCACAGAGTGAAATATGTGATTCTGATGAACAACGATCCTGAATAAAAAACACAAAAACACTGAAACATACAAGTTTAACCGGACTCAACCAATTCTTTTTCTGTCCATCGATTAATCAACAGCTGAATCATCTCTGTCGCTGTAACACTGTGTTGATCTCGTTAACTAAAATTACAACGAAATACGTTCGTCAACAACCTTTTTTCAGTGACTAAGACGAGATGATGACAAGTTTAAAATATATCTTTAATTAATCTGTAACGAAGTGTATGTCCTGGTTTAGATGTTCAGACCAAACGCAAAGACAATGTGTTTCTTGATGACGGGGTTATTGATAACTTGTGTGAGTAGCAGCTTCCTGATAGGTGCGTTAAAATCAATAAATAGTAACTTTGACCAGCAGGTAGACGTAGACGGAACTTTTCTGTTTTACCTCATCGATATGAACCCAAGACAAAGAGATTTCTCTATAATCTGACGCAGTAAATGGATCATAACGCCGCCGTGTGAAACGTCTGAGTTCATCCTTCATCAGGTCAACATTCAGCTCGGCTGTAATGTTGTCACACACTCAGAACAACAATCTCTCTCGTGCTTAGAAATAATCTGCAGATAAGTTGATTATTAACGTTGAGATGAACGAGTGAGAAGAAGAAATGATCTCGCGTCGCTGAGCAGATTATTACCTGCTCACGGTTTCTGAAATCTTCTCTAGTTCAGCTTCTAGAAGTTTCCATTATCTCCCCGTCGAGTCTGAAACGTTTTAATGAAACACCTGATAAATGAGTTGAATTCACTCTGAAGCTTCCTCCTGAGGCAGAAACTCGTATACGTAGACGAGGTATGTCGGAGCTCAGCCCGGCCGTCTTAGACCTTAAACCAACATAACATGAAACAAAACAAGAATGATCCCATCAGCTGCTGTTTGAGTCCCTAAAGTCCATTATGACGGGGTGATCGGGTTAAAGGCCGTTAATCCTAAAGACAAACATAAAGGCAGAGAAGCTGCAGATTAGAGAGGTCGAGGAGACGGCAGCTCAGGAGGGAGCAGATGGAGGAACCGGTGTGTTTTATTAAAACATGAAGCGACCTCTGATTTTATTTTGGTTTCTGGGATTATTCCCCTCGAGGACGGTGGAGCAGAATCATCCAGAGGGGTTTTTTTTTTTTTTTTTTTGCTTTTGGCCTGAAAAATATAAAATATAAACAAAATGAAAGTACGAACACAACAGAGCCTCTTTAAATCAGGTCCAACAGTAACAAAGCAGATTTCACTCTCATGCAGCGACAGTATTCTGTGTTATTATTAAGAAAAGGACAAATAAATATATTCAATCATGGAGTATAAGTAGTTTGGATTCAAGTTTTTAGAACAGACTCTCTCTGAAACGGGTCAGTCCTTCAGAACCCTGATACATTATCGGTCTGTCTTCAGCTGTGGTGATTTGGAGAGCGCTGGGTTCCTTACCTGCTCACCAGCGTGGCGTTTTAGGCTAACATTAGCAACCAGATTATAGTCTGACATTTATTACAGGAGCGTTACCGAGTACAGCAACTTCCCTGCTGGATGTTAGTGAAAGTTCAGATGTTAAATGCCATCACAGAGGAGGAAATGCTACATTGAAATACATCAAAATGCAGGACTGTCATGCACAAATCAGCAATAGTGTAGCAATTAGCTAGCTAGCTGGTTAGCTACCGAGACTTCAGCAGACTGTAAGAGGATACAGCAGCGCATCGACTTTGTCTGCAGATCTTTTGGAGCTAGATTATCTTCGTTTTTCAAATCAGGGATTCAGAGTATCCTGCTGTGCTGCAGCCTGTCTGTGAAACTTAAAAACTAAATGATATAATCAACCTGTGTTGAGGATTATTAGACAACCTGTGGCAAAGCACAACAAGACCCTGCTGAGACTTGCTAACAGTAAATCTGCTCACCCCTCGATTTACAGTCCGTCCATTGAAACTCACCAGGATGTATCGTGTCGTATCGTGTCGTAAACTCGTAGTGATTGTTTTCTTCTTGTTACAAAGTTTGTAGCGTCTGTTTGGAGGAACATGTAGCCCGATCACTTCACCCTACCTCTCAAAGTCCTCTACAAAAACTGAGTTCAGGTGTTCGGGCTTTAGAAAATAAGCAAAATGTCACTTTCATTTAATTATCGTAAATTTAAACTCCAAACATTTTTGTCCTTCGACTCAGTTTTGCAGATAATTATAATGTATTCTGCACACGCACAACTTTACTTTATTAAAACTCAGTGATTGAACAGTGAAAGTTAATGATTATTAAAGTTAAAGCATTGAACTGAAGTGAGGAGGTTTAATATCTCGGATGTTTTACACATGGTATTGACGGTTATTGTTTCTGATAAGTGTGTTTATAAATCGATGCTCGTCTACAAACATCAGTCTGTGTTTTCTGTCTCCGTTTGGTTGGAAAACCAGATTTCTTCCTCTGCAGAACGTCTCCATGATGATTCTGTGTTTTCCCTCTGAAGCTCTGGAACATTTGTGGTTGATTCATTATGAGGCGAGAGGATCACATTCACTAATCCTGCTTTATTTGTTTGTGTTGTGTTTGTGTTGTGTGTGTTCAGTTTGTGCGGCATCATTCCAGGTCTGAGCAGTGTGCTGCTGCCTCGCATGAACCCGTTCGTCCTGATCAACATGGCGGGAGCTCTTTCTCTCTGCACCACCTACATGCTCATAGAAATCAAGTAAGAATCCTCTCCTGTTCGCAGCCGCTTAATCCCCAAAAAATCTTAAAACCAACACATTAGAAACCTCGGCTGCTCTCTGGGTTTTGGTGATGTCGTGTTTCTGTCGCTGCAGCTGGAAACTCCTTCTTACTAATTTAAACTGTCCCGATCTTTATCTGCGCTCCACCTAAAATGTGTCCCGATGCAGGGACACTCCAGGACGAAACATGCAGATACGGGACAGGAAATGAGACTCAGATTTTCCTTTGAATCATTTAGATGTCTGATGATAAAAATATAAGTTTGATGGAGTTTCCCCGTCAGTCCACATTAAGCCGATGAAGTCATCCTTCTCCAAACCTTCCAAATATGACAAGAATTAAAAGTCTTACGTCGCGTTTCTGCAGAACTTTCTACATGTTTTTTATCCTCTGTGTTGCTCAGTAACTATAACGCGGTGGACACGGCGTCGGCGGTCGCCATCGCACTCATGACCTTCGGCACCATGTATCCCATGAGCGTCTACAGCGGCAAGGTGCTGCTGCAGGTGAGACTGATGAGCTTTAGGTCCTGATGATGATGATGATGATGATGATGATGATGATGATGATAAACGAGCAGGTGGAGTGATTATTATTCTGTCGTGTCTCGTTCACAGACGACGCCGTCGCACATCATCGGACAGCTGGACAAACTGCTCAGAGAGGTAAAAACAAACCTGGAAATGAAAGATTATTGAGACTATTGAGATTGGTTAATTTGTTCCTCTTGTGCGTCCAATCAGGTGTCGACTCTTGACGGCGTGCTGGAGGTTCGCAACGAGCACTTCTGGACCGTCGGCTTCGGATCTCTGGTACGTTTCTCAGCCAGAAAACTTTGTGTTGTGCGTTTCTCAAAGACACTCGACACTTTAAATGACCACAGCGAGCCTCCGTTATCTAAACGTGACGTATGAAACGAGCTACAGCAGGAAACACTGTGGAGAGTGAGACTGATTCTTCAGTTTCCTCTTTGATTCACGATCGATAGTCGATTCAAATCAATTCTCTGTTGAGTGATCAGATAAGGAACCATTTTCAACTGTCACCGGTGTCTTTAATCTGCTGAAATACAACATGAGACACAACTTCAAGATGAGTTCAAAGTAGATCGTCCAGGTGCTTCACTTTTAGAAAATCAATTTCTGACATTTAGGAGTAGATTCTGACTCGTTGGAGGTAAGTGAATTCATTTTTTTTTTACTCGCCCCTAAAGAGAGAGTGATAATTTATCTGCACAAGTGAGGAGACGCTTAACACACTCATGTACGAGCATCATCAGCTCAAGATCTCCTCCTCACATTCGGACGGCACGCTCGCGTCACAAAAACAGTTTTAATTTCCAACAAAAGTAGCCGAGCTGCCCAGAAATGAACCGGTCGTGATCAACAGCCGTCACATTCAACACGGTGTTAACTGTGAATGATACAGGTGAGTGAAACGACCAGAGAGACGACAGATCGGCTGCCTTTCTTCTTGTCTTTGAGCTAAAGTGACGTACAGGATGATGACAAGACGACACATCATGCACGATAAGAGTTTCATAAACCGTGTTTTCAGGGAAGCTCATGTCTTATTAAGAAGCAGCCCCGTGGCTCCTCACGTCGCTCGCGTCCTGGATGAGGTAATAATCAGAAATTCAGACACAAGATTCACATTTTAATTAGCGAGTTGACATCACAGAGCAGCAGGTCTGAGCCTCGACCTCACCTGCCTCAGAGTTATTTCACATCTGATCACCATCTTCTCTCTCCTTAATTCCTCCCGTTAGTTACTTTGTTTGTTTGCTTCGTCTCGGTATTCGTTTCTCTCCCCACTCCTTCCTCGCTCGCTCTCATTCGTCGGTTCGGAGCGACGATCTGCAGGGATTTGTTCACCCAGACGAGAAGAAGGAACAAGTCATTCATGCGGAGATATTCTCTCTCTCTCTCTTTCCTTCCCCAGTTTGTTTTTTTTTGGAGGGGACACTGTTGTTGTCATCGCCGTCGTCATCGTCTGTGTTTCACGTTGTTGCAGCGACGGCAAACAAGCCCAGCTGGCCTTCAGGGCGGCTGAGGTCCTCCGACACAAACACACAACACACAACACAAACAGAGACGCACAAACATCTATCTGCTCTTTTTGCTGTCAGAGAGGAACACAAACTATTAATTACAGCTAATTTAACAGTCGTTTTGTCGGCCCTGAAGGTTAATCACTGCAGCAACGTCTGTCCTCTTTCTGTGAGACAGAAAGCTGAAGACTCGTTTGTCAAGTTAAGTTTAGATTTTGTTTGTCAGTGTTTGGTTTTTGTTCTGTGCGATTTACTTTTTGGCAGCTCTTCTTGTGATTGTAGAAAAATCCCCCAGGTGGAGACTTACAACACCAATAAACCCCGAGAACATACACACGTTTTTTAAGCAGCTTTTATGATTAATCGTCAGCCACAATAATGTAAATTAAAGTAAATAAAACAATTATTTTAATCCTGTGTAAAGCCGGAGGAAAGGATGTTGTGAGTGTTAAATGATGAAGCTCAGAGAAGTTTAACTAAAGAGACTAAAGAATAAAGACGTAAACGTGCAGGTACATGTTGAGAGTGAACACACTTCATTTTTCACAATAAAAGTCCCGTCTTGTTTTGTTATGTGGACGTTTCAGGAAATTTAAATCTTTTTAATTCAGCTTGTTAGCTCGCTAGCAAACTTCTCCTCTCTACATGTGAACTTTCTCCTCCTCACAGCTTCAGAACAGCCTCGTTACTTTAGTTTGATGCATCTGAGGTGAATTCTGGATTATTGTTATTTCCCAGCATCAGCAGACTGATGTGGACCAATCAGAGCAGATCACGCACGGCAGACGCAGCGAGACGAGACAAAGACGTAAAAGCCGTAAGAAGGCGTAAACAGACAGAGAGGGAGACTGGAATGTGGAGAAAAGGCGTGTTAGTGTCTCGTATCTGCAGAGAGTTTCTGATTTTCTCTCTTTGTTGCTGCTCGGGACGCTTTACCAACCCAACATGTGTCTATTTGACGTCCTGGGAATGAGACTCAACAATCAACTGTCTTTGTGGTGCGT
The DNA here is from genome assembly GCF_900880675.1 of Sparus aurata. NCBI lineage: Eukaryota > Metazoa > Chordata > Actinopteri > Spariformes > Sparidae > Sparus > Sparus aurata. Next base: position 30,696,604 of record NC_044201.1, read on the forward strand.
TCAGGAACAGCTGGGACAAATCCTACTGATTCTACCTTTAACTTTAATAGTCTTTGAGTTCTATTAATATGACGTGAGCTTCAGTTAGCTTTGAGCACAAATGTCCTTCAGAGGGAGACTTTTTACTCTGATACTCTGAGTACATGTCAGAGCCTGTAATCTATTACTTTACTGGAGTAAACAATGTGTGGACACCTGAACTAACGCTTTATTATATTAATGATTACTGAGCAGGTGACAGTTGACGGTTTCTCTCCTCTTTTACACTGACTAAGTTGTGACAGCAGGTAGATTTGTTTCATATATTTATATATTTAATGTCAATTTTGTTGCATCTCCATATAAATGTAACTTTGTTTCACTAAACAGATTCATTTTTAATGTTGAGCTCGGGTTCATATTAAATCTTGATCTACTGGTTTTTAAACCTGGTTTTGCTGAATTCTGGTTAGAATCAGATTATAAAGATTAAATCAGTATCTCAGCACGGTGTTCATTTAAAAGATAAATCATTTTTTCAATGTTTCAAACTTAATTGTATTTATCTTTGGGCTGAAAAGAGAAAACAGTTTTATCCTTTAAACATCCAGGACACTTAAAGACGAACACGTTCTCGTTTTAACTTAAAAACCCTCCGATGTTTCCACCTCATCGCTTTATGTAACAAAATGAGCCCGTCGACGCCGTCGGGTCCAAATTTAGCACATGAATATTTCACATGGTTTTACAATCATGATTGTTTATTATCTGCAGGAGCGGACGTGATTTATTGGACGTGTTTATGAAACAGTGATTTGGTGGAATGACGCGGCGACTGTCGTCTCATGCAAATTAATCTCCTGTGTGTGTGTGTGTGTGTGTGTGTGTGTGTGTGTGTGTGTGTGTGTGTGTGGTGCCTCCCGCTGCCTGCAGGTGGAGCAGCGTTCTGTGTTTACATCCGTTTATTGCTGTTGTTATTTGTGTTATCGATGCGGCTGCTGCTGTCGCTGATGTTGCTGCAGTTACACAACTGTTGGTTGTTGGCCCACCGCTAACAGAGCAGCTGTCCAAACTGATTTGACCCCTCTGACTGCACTCGTGCCCCACGGGGTGTGTGTGTGTGTGTGTCTGTGTCTCTATGTGTTCATGTGTGTGTGTGTGTCTCTGTGTGTTCATGTGTGTGTGTGTGCTTGTCTCTGTGTGTGTGCGCTCCCTGTCCTCTCGAGGTCTGAATATTCCTGTGAGGACGGTAAAATTAGCAAACAAGGACAAAACGAGGCTCAGTTCAGTGTTTAAGGTCAGATTGTGACGTGAGGCTGACTGTCGAGGTGAGGAAGACTCTGATGAAGGTCGCTGAGTCAGTTTAATAAACTGTCGGTAGGTTTTCTTTTTTGAAATGCACTTGATAAAAGAGGCTGTGTTCACACTTTCAGCCCAGATCAGTTTTTTTTTTTGTCACGGATTTCAAGAAGCCTGAGCAGCAAAAAGAGAGAAGAATGAAAATGAAATGCGATTTGTGCAAATCGGATCCAAACAGCTGGAGGTGGTTTGAAATCAGATCTCTGCACATGCATCTCAGTCTGGACACTTCAGCTTCTCACAGCAATCGAGCAGATCAGCTGAATCCAAACCGCTACGAGCAGAACCGTAAGAGGACGTCACAGACAACGACAACAAGTATGTGGAGTCGCTCTGAAGTTCACGCTCCGCTCCAGGATTTGGTTTGATTCGGTTCCTCAGGTCAACCTCAAAATGCTTTTCTGGATTTCCTTTTTAGTGTTAGCACGTTGCGTTAGCACTGCTCTGTAGCATCGCTTCTCTATCTTTGTCTTGCTGTTTCTCTTGTCAACCAAAGATAGAAAGTCACAGAAAGCTCAGCTGACATCAACATATATCAGCACAGCAGAATATAAAAATTGATATCTTGATCTTTTAAAAGTTTCGTGTATTTTATTAATTATTTCCCTCCTGCCCCCCGTCCCTGATATCTTCCTCCCCCCCTCCTGCCCTCACCCCTTCATCCCCCTCTCCACCTTTGCGTTTCAGGCCGGGTCCGCCCACGTTCGTATCCGTCGTGACGCCAACGAGCAGCTGGTTCTGGCTCACGTAACCAACCGTCTGCTGCCGCTCGTCTCCACGCTGACGGTCCAGATCTTTAAAGACGACTGGACGCGACCTCTCCTCACCGGGACGCTCTCCCCCTCCTCCGTCCCCCCGATGGGTCCCGCTGACGGTTACACCCTCTCCTCCTCCTCGCTGCCTCCTCTGCTGATGTCATCAGGAGGAGAGTTGGACCCGCTGACCTCCACGCCCTCCAAACCCACTAGTCCTCCTCCAGAGTTCGCCTTCGACACACCGGGGAGGAACGTGCAGCCGATGGTGCTCCCCGCCCCGGGACACCACGCCCACAGGCCCTACGGAAGCCTGGGACTCGCCTACGGAGCGTCTCCCTACACAGGGATGCTGAATCAGGGGCTGCCACGGCCAGGCGGTGGGCTGGGACTCGGCGTGCAGGGTCTGGGTGCGGGGTACGGACTGGGTGTGCCTTCCTCTCAGAGCTACAGGACTGCCTACGGAGGGGCGCCGGCTCCGCTCCGGTTTGGAACCAGCAACCCTCTGGCTTCACAATCGCAGTACAGACAGTACCGACCCTGATTGTACCAAACTGGAACTCATAAGATACTTTGATCCAAGATGGAGGTCCAGTTTTTGCTCGGCTCAGATATTTAAACGTCTGAGTAGATTTATTTGGACCACATGATGGAAACTTTAGAGGGTGAAGATGATTCTTTGGAGGTTTGCTGTAAAGTTTTGCATCTGATGGTAGAAAAGAAATGGTTTGTATTTATACGGGGACCAAGAAGGTCAGATTCAGTATGTTTGGGACTCTTGTTAAAAGTTTTTGGGGGTTTTTTGTAAAAGAGAAAAAACATCATCAAACATTCCTGATGAGAGGAAATTAATTCTTGAGTGAAATTAATTTCCAGCGTTACATTTTTTGATCTTCAGGCATTTAAAGGAAACTAAAGAAAAAGAGGTGATGTTAATGTTCCGGACCAAACCGAGGCAGAAGATTCAGAGAAGAAGAAATTTATACTGTAGAGATTTAATCATCGGGAAAGACGTCGTTGCCTTAAAGTGTTTTACAGCCGCACGACCTGCAAACATAAAACTATTGTATTTAAAACCAAAACATGTTTGTTTTCATTTGTAAGTAAAAATCATTGGTTCGCTCCTCCTCTGATGTGTTTTCACTTGATGGTACGTGAATGAATTAAACTACATTTCTTCAGTCAAGACGAACATCGAGTGCTGCACCGTCTCAACACCAACAACAGAAAAGCAGCAATGCAGATTTGCGACACATTCAAATGATACTTAACGCAGACCAATCAGGACGCAGACCGGCAGGAATCAGCGGGTTCATCGGGTCTGTAACGATGTATTAAAACACCAAAGTTGTAAACAAACTCACCAGTCGAGGCGGCTTTAGACCGGCAGCCTCCATGTTTTTAACAAAGCAGTCGAAGAGGAAACAGGCAGATCGTCCAACATTTACAACAGTCTCACTGTCTTTATCATATTTTGTCCCTTTTGTGTCAATAAAAACACGATGATGACAAACGTGACGACTGTTTCTCTCAACATGCCGGGTTGTTGCCTTTATTTTCTTTGTGAAAACTTAAAAAAATCGACCTCTTTTTGCTTCGTGATTGTGAAGAAATGTTATAAAACAATAAATCTGTAAACATGGAGCCAAACGGTTGTGATTTCCACGAAGAGGACCATCGACTGGTAGAGAGTATCTGACTGAGGCGTTGGTGGTTTTTATTTTAATTTGTGTTTTAATCTGAGACTGAGTGTCGTAAAATCACCTTTATGCATTTCACAGGTTTCTGGTGCCTTTCTCAGATTTAAGGAATCTTAACATAAAAATATCAAATTGTTACAGAAGAGCTGAAAATGTAAACTTTGGTAACTTTGGAAAACAAACATATTTAATTGAACACTCAGCCGTCATGATGAGACATGTTCTCTGTATGTTCATTTAAAAAGAACAACCAGGACTCTTTTATTAAAAACATGTGATGAAAGTTTGTGTCCAGCTTCTTTCTCATCATCTCTCCTTCTGCTGTGTCTCAGAAAATACTTTTACTAAAGAAATGTTCTGGTTTTGTGTGCTGTGTTGGTTTGTTTCATGTCGCCAGACTCCTTTAACAAATAACCTGATTTTAAGAGTTGCTCAGCGTGTTGAGGAACTTAACAAACTTTGTGAAACAGCTGCAACAAATTATAAATCATTGTCGCCTTCCTGTAAATTCAGCATTAAATGTAATACATGAAGCCGACTATTATCCACAGTATCACCAGACTCCCTTAACAAATCAGCTAATTTAACGAGTTGCTAAGCAGGATAAAACTTAATAACGTAGTGAAACTGTGTGTGTGACAGATTGTTAGTCATTGTGTCCTTGTTGTAAATTCAGCATTAAATCTTTCAGCTGAAGTTGTTTGTCTCCTTGTAAAAAGTGTCAGTTTGTGGCAGCATGTCTGTACCAGCCTGTCTGCTTCTGTGTCTAAAGTGCTAAAGTCTTACCTGCCAACATTGATCAGCTGTTTGAACACACTGTTTACACTGATTTCACCATTTACACTCCATTTATGAAAGAAGAAACGTGTTATTCATCTAAACATGTCACATGTTACAAAAACACTACACAGTAACAATATAGGCTACTTCTTTGTCCCCGTGGAGAAAGTCCCCAGACTCCCTTAACAAATGTGTCAGTTTAGTGAGTTGTTGAGTTGGAGACACTTTATAAAATCTGTTAAACTCGGTCTCTGACTCATTCTGAACAATGAGCTGAAGGATAATTCTCATTTCATACATTATAACTGATTAAACAAACGAGGGAGGCTGCGTCGCACGTCGTCTTGTTTAGACTCTCTTGGCGACCCTCACAGCCCGACGATGTTCCTCCTCCCGTGTTCTCTCTCAGCCACACGCTGCCCTGCTTGCATAATAATGTATGACACACTTTAGCAACTTTGCGGCGTCTGGTCATTATTTTGTCCCCTGCAATCATGTTATTTTGTTGGCCCGCAGTTCGCCGCCCTCGCATCCTCATCAGCCCAGAAAATATTCAAATGAATGAGCGGCGCTTCGGGCCGCCGCGTGAGGCTGAGGTGAGGAGACAGCTTCGAGTCCGGCAGAGTCGCAACGTGTTAGGAGGCCAACAGACTCCTGACCCTGTTACTGAAGAACCCGCCTGGTCTCCAAAAACCACTAATAGGCCCAAGTTCCCCTTTATTTCCAGACCAGTACTCATTGATCACTGGGTCTGTTTAAAGTCTAACGAGTGGAAGAAGAGCAGGCGCTTTTTCCCACTGAGAGAAAGTGTTTTCCCAGGAGTTTAGTCAGTTAACGAGGTGGACGTTCACGGGCTCAGGTCCAAACTGTGATAAAGATGCAGCGACTGTGGATGAGCCAAACATGAAGCCTAGTGAGAAACAACCTGAACCTCTGCAGGAGGAACTGTGGAACAGCTTAAGCTGAGCGGTTTTGTTTTAGTGTCTTACTGATCGACTGACAGCAGCCGTGCTGTGAGCAAACAGCTCCATTAAAAGATGGTTTTGGTTTGGTTCAGAAGAACCAGAGTTAATTTTAGGGTTTCTTCTGTAGTGGCTGTAGAACAACCTACCAGAGTCCATTAGACAGTCTGAGTCTGATGATGCTTTTAAGGTGCACCTCAGGACCCACTTTATTCTCTGACTCTTAATGATATTTAATTGGTTAATGTTTTACAGATTCATGGGTTTTTTATTTTATGGTTAAGTGTTGTTACGTCTGAATGTCATTTTGTGTGAAGCCCTTTGTGTTGCTCCTTAAGTCCTGCAGTATATATATGAAATACAACTTGAAGCTTGAGCTCTGACCTGAATCCCATCCAGAACACTGACTGTGAGCCAGACCTGATGACAATCATCTCTTGAACGAGGCGACACATCATCATCTGCTGTTTCCAATCAAATATGTTGTTCTGCTCCTTGTGTCAACAGTTGCTGCTGGGATCTGATCCCGTCGTTCACTGATTGGACTGAGTCGATGAGCCTTCAGACTCACAGATGGTTCCGCAAACTGGACCTCCTGGATTGTATTTTTGTCTCACTGGTACCTGACAAACCAGACCAGCCACTGTCTTTGGTCTGGTGCTCCTTATTCTGCTGCTGAACAGGTTCAGATCTCAGCCGAGCTCTCATTAACTCCTGTTTATGTCGTGTGTTTCTAACGATGATTATAAAGTCGTCTCACAGTCGTTCACTGAAGATTGTTTTGTGGTGTGTCGTGATCTTGACAGCCTCGCAAAGCAGCTGACAGATTTCCTGTTTGGTTAAATGTTGATGACACTTTATTAAATGAATCTAATCTAAATACAGTTAATGTGCATCTTCGCACACACACTCAGCTCCCACTGTCCGTCCTGAAACCTGTTTAAGTGCCTCGTCTGAAGAATTTAATTTCCTCTGCAGAAGAGGATAATCCCTCCTCTGTTTTTGTTCGCTGGCTTTTGGAAGAGATTTTGACCAAACAATCAAAGAAGTACTTTGGCCTCGGAGCTTAGCAGGGCTTCTGCTCCCTGAGCGTTGGATGTGCTCAACGGCCCTAAGCCTCTAAAAAGGTCCCCTGGCATTTTAAAGTTCAGAGCCACGGCGTTTGTATTAGTGTTGACTTCACATGCTTGTTACAAAACAAATGGGGTAGAGCCTTTGTAATCTGTGCTGAAAATCCCCCGGAAAATGAACGAGATCTGTGCCGCGTCTCTGCTTTCTGGGTCAGCCCCGACACACATGGTTCACACCGCGGAGGTCGCCGACGACCATGTGTTCATGCTGCTGCAAACGGCTCGGGTCCAAACACCAGAGGAGGGCCACTCAGATTAAAGGACGGTTCAGTTGAGTTTTGGTAAATACAGAACACTTTTTTTGCTCAGCTTTTGTTCTGTTCATTCTACTGTAACTGACTGAAACAAGTCTTTTAGGTCAAACTACAGTAATGCAGACTAACCTCCCAAATCCACTGCAGAGGTGATGTTCTGTGTTGAATCTGCTGTTCTTTCAACAGTTCACTCAGTCTTCATCTGCTTCCTCCTGATGATATAAAGTCAGGTGAAGTGTTGTAGTCCACAGAACAGTTCTGGAGCTTCACAGTAAAACAGAACTGCAGCATTATGCTAAACAGCTGAAGCAGCTGGAGACTTGATTTAAAACAGAGAAGCTGCTCAGGAGTGAAGCTGCTGAGGAGTGAAGCTGTCTCAGGAATGAAGCTGTTCGGGAGTGAAGCTGCCCGGGAGTGAAGCTGCTCGGGAGTGAAGCTGCTCGGGAGTGAAGCTGCTCATAGGTGAAGCTGCTCGGGAGTGAAGCTGCTCAGAAGTGAAGCTGCTCATAGGTGAAGCTGCTCGGGAGTGAAGCTGCTCAGGAGTAAAGCTGCTGACCAGTGAAGCTGATCAGGAGTGAAGCTGCTCGGGAGTGAAGCTGCTCAGGAGTAAAGCTGCTTGGGAGTGAAGCTGTTCAGGAGTGAAGCTGCTCATCAGTGAAGCTGCTCAGGAGTAAAGCTGCTGACCAGTGAAGCTGCTCGGGAGTGAAGCTGCTCAGGAGTGAAGCTGCTCGGGAGTGTAGCTGCTCAGGAGTAAAGCTGCTGACCAGTGAAGCTGCTCGGGAGTGAAGCTGCTCAGGAGTGAAGCTGCTCGGGAGTGTAGCTGCTCAGGAGTAAAGCTGCTGACCAGTGAAGCTGCTCGGGGAGTGAAGCTGCTCTGTCGTCTGCTGGTACAGCAGAAGAACTTCTGTATCTGTTGTCAGACTGCAGCAGTTTGAACAGACTGTGGCTGTTGTCTTTTAGTATCCACTGATGTTCTGGCTGGTTCCAGAGCCTTCCTGTCCCAGGCCGTGTTGAACCAAGCCAGTTTGTGATGTTTGTAGAATCTGGCTCCTCCATTTATCCTATTCGATTCCCAGGTACCTAAAACTGTTCATCTGCTGATGTAGACAGGTATGTGTGTGTGTTTGCTTCCTTCTTTCAAAGATCAACAGTCAGTTGCTTGGTTCTGCAGACGTTGAGCAGCAGATTGTTCTCTGTGCACCAATATGAACTCTCGTCATTCGACGTTACGTAGAGGAGGTGCCAATCCGAACTCTCTGGAGTTTGCTTGTGAGGAAGTCCAATGTCATGTCCCATAAAACTCAACATTTAAGAAAATGCAACCTCTCTGAGGACAACACTTTATGAAGTGCTGTGATTTGACCCTCAGGGCCACCAAAAGACACTGTAACTTTAAATCTATAAGAAGAAATAAATATGAAAAAAGAACAAACATCTTCAAACAACAGATTTTATAAAACGACTCTTTGTGTTAATGTGGCTGCAGCTCCGTCCTGGCAGCAGTGTCAGTGAGGTCATAGAATTAATGATGTCAGAGGGTGGAGGAGGTCACAGCGTCTGCTAACTGGGGCAGAAAAAAGGGGGGCGGGGCCTGTGACATTACTGACACCTGGATCTTCCAATAGTCTCACAGAGGTGTATGTCATTTATGTTTTTACTGCATCAGCATCCGCAGGAGGCAGCAGCGTTAAACAGAACGAGGCCACTGTGTTAATCTGTGTGTGTGTGTGTGTGTGTGTTGTGTAACGTTGGCAGTGAACACTGTGTTCAGACCGGCGGGATCACTGCATCTGTTTACAGCGACCTGCAGATTAAATCAGACCTCACACTTCAAATAGAGACTAATCCAACACACACACACACTCAGCGTCCTGCGGGAACATTAAAGTCGGCGATCTAATCCAGCGAGTTCAAATAGAAACACTTAGTTTGAGAGTTTGAGTTGTAATCATGGAGTGTGTTTCCAACATCCGCCAAAAACACACACACACATTCACACACATCTATACTATCTCTGTACAGCTGTTATATCTTTATGTAGCTTCCTGTTGACGCACACACTCTTGTCACTGTCTGGATTTATTCAGCCTGTTTAAAATCTGGATTTTAAGTCCAGCTGGATGTAAATCCAAAAGATCTGAAAGATCCAAAAACAAAACAACGATCTCCATCCAGATGTTCTGCAAGCTTTAATCAAATATTCAGAAAATTGGGAAAGAAAAGAAAAATTTAATTTACGCTCGTTTTCATCCGTTACACGAATGTTCTTCTTCCACCTCAAGAACTGTTGATGAAGAGGAAGATGAAGAAGAGGAAGTAGACACGAGATCACTCTCTGACTCTCTCAACAGACGAGCAGATGAAACGCAGCGTTACCGTCAAATCAAATATATATTTATTTAGAACATTGTTGGAAACATTTGGGATAATGTAAGAACACAACTTGACAACATACAGAACAAAGACGGATTCGTTTTTAGACTTTTTCATTGCAGAAATGTTTTATATGTTCAGCCGAGCATGAAAACGTGCACAAGAAAAAAAAAAAAATTTGTTTTGTTTTTCTGCGTTTCCAAACATGGAATATTGTCTTATATGTTGAGAAATCATCTGTAATCCACAACTGATCGTCTTTGTATTAAAGCTGTAACTTGTAACTTTTCTGCACAAGATGTTAACGGGTGCTAAAATGTAAAAAGCTGTAATGTAAGCTAAAGGTTACAGCACAAACAAGCAGAAGCAAAAGAAAATGTGATTCTTAAAAAGACCATCTGAGCTCCTCAGGCTCCGTCCCAGACGAACAGCAGCACCTCCTCGTCGTATGTCAGAGGTCAGAGGTCACAGTCGACCCTCAGTCTCGGGCTCAGACGGGCCGCAGTGTCTCCACTGTAGCGGCAGGGCGGCGCTGTCGAGCCAAACTTGGACTTGGCTCAGTTTGACGCTGATGCTGTTTGACGCGTCGCCGCCTCCTCGCTCAGCCGCAGTCAAACACAGAGTGCTTCACTCCCATTAACAATGCATACAGTGTTTGTGTGTGTGTGTGTGTGTGTGTGTGTGTGTGTGTGTGTGGACTCTTGTATTTGATCCGACATTAATTTTCTTCTATAATATCTGCTTGTTGTTATTTTCTTGTTTAAATGAAGCAGAAATGTTATTTACATTGAATGAATTTAATGTAAAATGATTTATAGATACAACATATTATTATTATTATTATTATTTGTATTCACCAGACTAGTTTTACAGCTGCGACTACAGTTTAATTACACACATTTTGGAGGTTCTCTAATGTCAGATAGTCCACAACAATAAATTAAAGGAGAATTATCAGAAAACGTAAATTGAATTGCACATTTCCATTAAACTGAAGTCTGAATAATTTCATTTCATTTAATTTCTTTCTTCATTTGCATTAAAAACAGATAATTGTGTGTAAATATGACACATTGTTTCCTGATACGTTTCACAGAAATAAAAGATAAAGGAAGTCTTGCCAACGAGCTAACTGTTCCATAGTGTCATTAGCAGGGTTTGTCTGTATTCTTCCATCTGTCACTACAAGTTATTATCGTGTTGTGTTTTAATTTTGCAATGCAGACGTGTTAATCTCATGTTGTCAACAGAAACAAAAGTCATAGTTTTCGTTAATGAAATGAACACCGGACAAAACACTCAGAATGTCTTCTGTCATGAAAACACACACACAGACTCACACAATGCAAACATCACCATCATGAAACTTTACGTTACTCAACAGTAAATGTTTGTCAGTAATTTGAGCCATTCATCAGAGGAAGACTGAAAGAGATTCTTCTGTGTGTCGTTGTGATTAACTCGAGCAACAGCGGCACCACAGAAGAAGAAAAAAGAAATAGCACAGTTTCATTTTGGCTTCAAGCAGAAAAACGTTGCAGGAAACAGCCTCTTTAAAGAACAGAGTGGAAGTCGATAATATCTTTTGTTTCCAAAGTGATTCAGCTGCAAATGTTCAGCGTGTGCGCGTATGTGTGCGTGCGCGTATGTGTGCGTGCGCGTATGTGTGCGTGCGTGCGCATATGTGTGCATGCGTGCGTATGTGTGCGTGCGTGTGTGCGTGTGCTGTCATACATGTCTGCAGCAGTAGGTGTGTATCGATGGTGGAGGACGGCGGGTGGACAGACAGACAGACAGATGGGTCGGTTTGGTTTGTTTAGCAGAAACACTCAGAGGGCAGCGGGGTGAGCTGTGTTTCCATACAACAGCAAACTGCCACAGGGCGGAGGGGGGGATGGTGTGTGTGTGTGTGAGTAAGGCGATGCAGACGAATAAAGGGGGTAAACAAGGCCCAGAGGTCAGTAAAGCGAACATGTGACCTGGATATTTGCTGGTTTTGAAGGTCGGTCGGCTGTTTTGGGGAAAAAACGAGGCAGGATGACGACACGTACGGAGCGACTGGACCGAACAGAACCGAACCGACTGCACTTCTTTAATAATGCTCTTGTGATACAGTGTAGATTTGATATCAACATATACGTGTTTATTGTTTATAAGCACTCAAAACGTGTTAATAGACATTAAAGAACGTTAATAAAACGTATTATTCATTTTTATAATTGTTTACAATCAGATACACATTAATTGAGCTTAACTTAAGTTACGAAGTCTTCTTTTGGCTGCCTGATTAATAATTAAGTTTATCATTTACTTATTAATCTTTAGCTGTTCTTTTCTGAGGGTTCAGACCAAACTTTCAGTCTTTTCTCCTGAAAAGACGCAAATATATTTGTCTCCCAGAATGCTGAAGTCTGTTTTTAAGCTTAAAAGGAGTTTAAGAATATTAAAAACCTACAAAATAAACATCACAAATACAACCAGGAGGTGAAATGTCCCTATGAAAACTAGGGGTGTAACGGTATGGGATTTTACAGTACGGTACGGTGACGGTGTTAGTACAGTATACCGCAGTATTTCACGGTGACGGTATTTTATTTTTTACCCTCTTTCGTCTTTTTTTTAATTTAGCATGACGTCACTGCCATGCGCCAAACAAACAACCAATCTACAAGTGAACAAAGCGTTGCAAAGCGTCGTAGTGATGCCTTGTAGATCTGCATATTCTGTAGACAACAAGACCATGCCGTTCCACGGAGAATGAAAGCGACGTACAACAACAATAACCATGCTCTTTGAATGAAACATCGTAGACCGGCTACAGTGGGATAATGATTCATCTTACCTGCTTGGACTTAAGCTGTGCATATTCTTTTTTATGCCACTGATGGGACATCATGTTAGATGTATTCGCCGATCTTGCAACTGCTTTCCTGTTGCATAGTTTACAAGTCGGCTCTCCGTCGTCCTTTATGGATCCATCCGGTTGTTTTGGGTAGCCAAAAAACTCCCAAACAAATGAACGGAGTCGCTTGGCTGGACAATAAAGAGGTGGTGAAGTAGGGAACATCGGGTCAACCGGGCCCGCGGGTAAATCTGCCTCTGGTTCGGAGTCTGCCATCATCATGCCATGCTTTTTTCTAGCTTCCTGGATCATGTGGGTCTCGCGTGTTTTTACCAAAACTACCTTTTTTGATTGGGCTGTCACTGAACCAACTAAAAGACGCTGACCATGCAGCCTGCCCTGAACTAAATGGAATATAGGCCTACATTTGAGCAGCACACAGGTAGGAAACGCTTTTTCAATCTACTGCTGCAGCTGTAAAATTAGATTATAATGTGACTGAGTGACAACTGACCACCACTGATCTTAATGTGAACGTGAAGTGAAATGTTTTATTTGTGAGTTCCCTACTCGTGTAAGTGGAGTTGCGCCGGCAGCGCTGCATAATATTAAAATAATTAATTAATTAGCGTCACCGTGAGCTTGGAAATCTCACGGTGTCACCACCGTGGCTTTACACCACCGTGGTATACCGAAATACGGTATACCTTTTCACCCCTAATGAAACATTCACATGGTTATACAGCAAGGTGGACCTCTGTTCTGATCCGGGCTCAGACACCATCCCGACCGAAGCAGCTCAGGAGACTCTCAGGCTGTCTGGACACGTCGCAAATCACATACATGATGTAACTCAGCCAGTCGGCTTAAAGTACCTGTTTTAGTCGCCACAAAAACATGTTTCTCTGTCGTCCTCCAGCTTCCTCCTGCGGTCCAAAGACAAGAACGTGAGGCTGTTTGTCCGACAGGTCAGTGATGTGATGATCCAGCAACTCGTCCAGAGTTTATTCCTCCCTGTAAAGGACGACAGACGACGGATGAACCGAGTAGCTGTTTTACATAAACGTAACCAAACTATAACTTGTCAACATAATAACATTTAAAGCTTTATTTATATGAGTGTAATCAGACGTTATGTATAACATATAAGTTCGGTACTGAAGGTAGAGCACCTCAGCTGAAGGCTTAGATTCGATGAGCTGGCAGTGATAATACGACGGCTTCTGTCAGGGTCTCCTGAGGATATGTGGTCTGTGGTGACCTGACGGTGGCCTGTGAGGCTGAGTGTGGAGAGTCAGATGCACCTGAGGGGTTTTTAACGGCGGTTGACTGAAATAAGAGACACCGACTTCTGTAGGTGCTGCAGCAACATCGACTACAAAGTCAGACCGGGTGACTTCTTTTCAAAGCTGTCTGCCTACATTACCCACAATGCATCTGGTGACATCACTGGAGGCAGTTTACCAGATGCATGCAGCTTCTTCTGCAGCCACAGCAGGTCTCAGAGTTGTTTTTAATGGAGGTTCAGTCGACGTGTAAGTCTGAGATCAGCCCGAGAGAGGGAGCCAGGAGAGAGAGAGACGGTCACCCCCAGAGTGCCTCTTATAGCTGCAACTGCCCCCCCACCACACACACACACACACACACACCCTCACACACACACACACACACACACACACACACACAGTCCTACACACTCCCCTACATCAGGCTGCTCATAGACACTTATCGCCACCCTTGACTAACCCCATTGGCAGCTCTGCTCAGTGTGTGTGTGTGTGTGTGTGTGTGTGTGTGTGCGTGCATGCGTGTGTGTGTGTGTTTGACACTCATGCGGGCCGACAGCCGGGTCTCCGGGTCATTCTCTGGGACGTCTCAGGGCCCCCGTCAGTCCTGACCGCCCGCCAAACTGTCTCCCTCACGGCCGGCGATGGTGCCTCCCCTCTGTACCCTGCACACACACACACACACACACACACACACACACACACACACACACATACTGTACATGATGTTTTACATCCACACTTTCAAAGGTGAAACTTGTTAAGTGTTTTTAAGTGTGGATATAAAACATCACGTACAGTGTGTGTGTGTGTGTGTGTGTGTGTGTGTGTGGATGTATATTGTGTGTTTTTTGACAGTGTATTTAATTTACATGCACATTTTCACCGTCTGCACGTTAAACTATAATTTTCCAGGATCATTATTTTAGTTTTCAGAGTTTTTATTCTTGATTTGTAATTTTGTAAAAACAACAAAACAATCTGAACTTTATTGAACTCTTATAACCAGGATGATTAATATACAGTATATTTATTTAACGTTCTTTTGAATTTTTATCACTCAGCTTGTGTAAAATTAAATATACAGAAATATTGTTGCAGTGAACGTCAGTGCTTCACTGTTTAACATAAAACAAAACTTCATAGACTTTAAACTATCTTTATTTCTAATAACAGTTAATTTGTAATAACAGCAGCAGCCTCGTTAATGTCTTGTTGTCTTTATTGTTTTATTCTTGGATGCAGTTTTTGAGGCCGATGGTGACTTTTCTTTAGACTAGTTTACTTTCAAATTTGACAGTAATATTAATTATTAATGCTCAATATTTTTGTGTTTCGGCAGCACAGAGGAAATTTTAAATCAGCTCTGAGGACAAACGTTCACTCAGGGAAATGATTTGTTTATTGTTTATTGAGAGATTTGTGTGATTTATTACCGCAGAGAGACTTACGGTGGCCCTGAGGGTCAAAAACACAACATAACGTCATTTTTCTGAATTGTTGTTTTTTTTGGGTCTTCAGAGCCACCGTACATGATTAATGTATCAGTTCCCTTCAACTTTATAGGTAAAACTTGAATAAACACATTGATTTTATTTGATTTATTCACATGATAGAAGAACTTTGTATTAAATGTTGAACTTTAATATGTCATCAAGAAACTTAAATTCCAGTGAAGGGAGATAATGTTTACAACAAAATACATTTCCAGCTTCTGTCTTTCGTCAGCTGGTCGGCTGCACGGGAAGAAATCTGGAATACAAAATCAATAAACGGGATCGAATTACAAGAACAAATCCACAGATATGATTTCAGAGGCACTTTCTTGCCCCCCAGAGGATGAACCACCAGCGCCGGCCTCTGATGTTGTTGGTTCTGTTCGACACTGTGGATCAATCACATCTATTAGAAATGAAACCTTTTAGAACTTTTTTTCCATAAACGAGCAGAAACTCGGCCGACACAGTCATTAAGACATTCCTGTCCGAGCTGCAGCTCTCGGTGGCCTCTCTGTTATGTGTGTGTGTGTGTGTGTGTGTGTGTGTGTGTGTGTGTGTGTGTGTGTGTGTGTGTGTGTGACAGGGCAGGGTGTCTGTGTTTGGACTTCCTCGCTGTGTGTCTTCAGTCCGTCGTGTCGGAGCAGCAGCTGCACGCTGGAGAAAGTTGAAAGTTTTGGCCCCGGATCGTCTGACCCGCCACCTGCTTGACGGGACGACCCGCCACCTGCTTCACTCTGATTGGCTGCCTGACAGGAAGCAGGACTGTGCGGTAAGACGCGCGCTCAATACCATTTAAAATTTTTGCCACCACCTTTTGTGGCAGTGGTTGAAATCTCGCCGTGTGACTCTTCAAGACCCTCGTACGTCATCAGTAGTCATCGCTCACAACTAGATATTAGCATTAGCATTAGCATCGACGCTCGCAACTCCATCACCTGGACTCTAGCGGGGCTCTATACAGCGGTGTAGCGGTGATGTACTGTTGAAGCTAACTGAAGTTAGCATCGCTCTGGTTCCCTCTGTGGGATTTTCGAATCAGATTTTGGATTATTCTAGAAAATAATCTGAAGTCTCTGATCCTCCGAGGTTCTGTTCATCCAGATAATCTTCACAGATGAACACCACAGTATATTTCGCTATATGCTGGCTAAAAACTTCTCGATCCCACAATGCTGTGCGCAAGATAGCGGCCCTTAGAGTGGAGATAAAAAACACAAAGAATGAATATTATATTCTATTTGTGAAGTTAAATTTCTTTTCTATGATTGTAGTTTAATCCGTTTGTGTCGCGATTGTACTGCATCACATCCTGTGTGAGATGAAGAAGTACGTTGTTTAGTCGTCAGCTGTTGTTGCTCAGTTCACTGTTTACATCAACATATGATACAAACTGTTCATCAGATCAGCCTGACGGGATCATGTGTTGGTTAGTTTGTCTGCAGCTGATCTCTCACATCATTTGACCCGTCAGCACATTGTTGTTTTTAAAACTGAGAACTCCAGAACCTCTCGTGGTCACAGCCGTTCACATTATTTACAGTCCAAACCTTTTTATTAAATGACGACTCGTCGCTCCTCTTAAAGAAACAGTTCAGGAGCTGACTGTGATGTCAGGAGGTGGAGTTACGTAAATAAGCCAGTGACGACTGTTCGAGACTGTGTTTCAACATTTTTAAATGTGAAACTCCTGGACGTGTTTGTGTGATGAACAGGAATGATCTCCATGTCAGAGTTTTAGTCCAGTCCTGTTTTTAACCTTCTCAGTTTTTAAATATCATCCAAAGGTTTTTTGGGGGATTCAGGGATCAAAACCACAGGATCCTACATTTCCCATAATTCCCGGCCACCGTGTACAGGTTCTACACACGTCACAGATAAACTTTAGACTCTGAACCAGCAGGAAAGATTAACTTTCTAGACTGTTCCTCAGAAGATAAAACAGCTCCTCATCAAACTGAATGTTTCCTGATTTAAAGGAGCATGCTGTAGTTTTTAAAGTGACATCAAAACCAAACCTCTTTTAAAAGAGGTCAGGCTGTCAGGATGGTTAACAACACTGAGATCAAACAGAAGGATCAGAATTCAGTTTTCTGCCTTCTGGAGAGAAAATATCAATAATAACAAGTGAATAATTGTTCCTATGTTACTTAAGATTTTAAAATAATGCTTCTTAAGGTTCATGTTGTCACACTCAAGATCTGTCCGGGGCTCAAAACCTTTTTGAGGTTCTGGTCTTTTACTCGACCACATTTGTTTCTCGGTCTGGTGGCTGCAGATGTTTGACTGAATAAAGACTCGACCTCCAGATGTTTCCTGATGAGTCAGCAGTATTGTGTTACAGGTGGAGGTGAAACATGGAGAGAGGCGAGTGTAGAATCATTTCATCTCCTGGAAAACAAAGTCAGAGTCACCTCGACTAAGATTATTTATTATTTTATCAAGACACACACGTATATTTATACATACATACATATATATGGCAATATATATATAAACATTTATTTATTATTTTGACATGGGTCATCAGATCGGTTTCAGGAGCGTCTCTGGTTTGCAGGGTCCACATTTGATCATGCGGAGTTTGACTGCTCGTGACTCGGTTTGTCCTGCTGGGTCTTGGTCTTGTGTCGGTCATGATACATTCTGGTCTCGGTCTTGACTTGGTCCGATTGGTGGTCCTGCTCGAGGCTTCATGAACTGTTCTCATCATCGGCATTATCATGTTGAATGCTTTACATTTGACTTTCTAATTCTCAGGGATGCAGAATAATTCACCCTCCAGCAGGATTTTTATAATATTCATCAGATTTCATTAATTCATTTATTCTTTCATTGTTTCTCGATCGACTCTGAAGGCTGAGTGAAGTCACGACACAGAAACAAACCGTGCAGCAGATTTAACAAAGGAGGAGCTCAAACAACTGAGACATGAGACTCTGGAGGGAAACAGTGCAGCAGTTTATGCTCTGTTGTAGAGCTGCAGACATATTATATTTTTCCTTTATCAAGTATACTGATAATCAATAATCACAGTATCTCCTCAGATAATCGACTAATTCCTGTAAGTCTGCAACACAACACAAACACAAACTCACAGATGTTCAAACTCAGGAAACAAAACACTGAACATTTTTACATTTCAGAAGCTCAGTAATAATAATAATTAGTCAATCACAGTTTTTGTCTTTGATTAAATAGCTTCACATATCCCAGGGTGTGTGTGTGTGTGTGTGTGTGTGTGTGTGTGTGTGTATTGTTCAGTGTGGGATCCATCAGAGGGCAGTAGAGTCTCTGCTGGTTTGTAACTGGGCACACAGGTTCACAGTGTGCTGGTCCAGCTCATATTGTTATTGTTGTTGTTGTTGTTGTTAATGATGATGAATAATATCTTATTATTATATTACTGTGATTAGAAAACATCTCGATCAATAACAACGTTCAGAAACTATAAAAGGAGCCAAACGGGCCGAAGAAAGCAGCAAAATCTGAGAGTTCAGTTTTGTTGTAATGGGATTACACACACACACACAGACACACACACACACACACACACACACACACACACACACATACTTACACACACACACACACACACACACACACACACACTTACACACTTACACACACACACACACACACAGTGTCCCGCTGGAGGTGTGAGTCTCCTCCTCACTCGAACCTCTCGGTGACCCGGCTGCAGAGTTTCCTAGATTACATGTGTTCCGACAGGATTACAGGACTCCAGTTTCAGAGATATTACAGAAATTATAGATTTATATACGTTCATCGTCCCAGAATGCCTTGCTGCTTCTATCAGCTGATCTCTGTCAACACAGACGTGTTTATGTTCAGATTCAGATTCATGTCACTGTGTCACAGTTTATATGTGTCTTAATACTTTTATTACTGTCAGAACAACATATTATCAGTTAATAAATCAAATGAGGTAATATTATATTATATTATGTTATATCATATTATATTATATTATATTATATTATAGATGCTTTCTGAGGGAGAAAGACTTTTATCCTTCTTACTCTACTTTTACTTATAAAACACGTGATCAATTAATTAGATATCGATGGTTACAGGCAGGTGTTTGACTCCTTATTATAATAATTAAGATTAAATCACTAATAACACTTATCTCACTTAAAACTTATAACACTTATCTCCACATCAAGCAGCAACTTTAAACACTGTTTAACTCATCAAAACATAAAAATAGTGTAATATAAAACAACGATTGTAAGTAAAAATTTAAATGATAAATAAATATAAATATATAAATACAATAGGAAATAACAGTATTAGTGATAATAAATTACTTTTATCAGTAGTTGTATTGTTGTTATTTAATGATCAGTTAATATATAATGACAGAATAATGTTTTGTATTTTATAATAATAATAATTCATCTTTGTGCAGTTTGTGGACGAGATGTAAAATATAGAATATAATGTTTTTCAGACTTAGAGCTGAATTTTTTTTTTTTTGCAGTATAAATACTTCACTCTTCAGGTTTATTTTGCTGATAAAACTTTTGTACTTTAAGTATTTTCACGACTTTTGTGGAAAAGATGTGAAATACATAAAAACTCCTGGTCTTGCTTTTAAAATGTTTCTCAATAAAAAGTCCAGAAATGTTCTTTAACTGCCTCCTGTCAGTGTTAATGATCATGTTTTAATTATTTTACTCTCATTACATACTGGAGACACAAGTTTAGATACTAATAAATATAAACTAAGTTGTTTATATGAGCTGTATTTATGTATTTATAACAGGACTGAAGTGAGCCGTGTGATTTTAAGACAATAACTTCATGTTAGTGTACTGATGTAAATAAACTTGAGAGTCAAATTATCTTTATTTCACAAAACAAACACAAATAAAAGAGAAATAATCTGATATAAATTGATGTAATTTTAGTTTTTTAAATATAACAACTTTTAAATTTACATATCGACCACCTTTATTTAATAATCTGACCCTCAGTTCACTGAATAATGAACTCTGAGCTTCTCTGAAACACAAGAAGAGTTAAAGGTTTGTTCACGGCTTCACATCCAGGGGGCGCTGTGGACACACACACACACACACACACACACACACACACACACACACACACACACTCTAGAGCACTGCGTGTGTGTACAGAAACATTTTTTGATAAAAAAACAACAAAGAGCAAAAAACACAGGAACAGAAAATAGAATAAAATAAAAATGTGTGTGTTTAAATGTGTTTGAACATCAGCACATGTTCAGGATTTTAAATTCAGTATTTAAAGATAAAAATAAAGAAATGTTTCCGGTCACACGGTTAAATAAAACACACTTACAGTATGTTGATCTTTTTTCTTAAAGGCCTCGAGTTTGAATCCTGAATTAAAGTCGTTTGTTGCAGTTTGTTACTCCAAATGTGACATATACACTTTATTTTCACTCTTTTTTATATTTAGTTTTATTAGTCTGATCACAAAGAAGAAGAAGAAAAATAGAAGACTGAATAAAAAGAGGTGTGAGCTCACAGATATCTGAGAGGAAACTAAATCTGTGGCTCGTGAATCTCAAATATTTTGACATTAAACATATTTTAATCTAGAGACATCACAGTGCCCCGCCCCATCCGTTTGATTGACAGGTGGTCTCCAGGAAGTGCACCTCAGGACTTATCTGACCTGACAGACGTTTATCCAACGACCCACAGACGAGCAAGCGATCTGATTGGTCAAGCTCAGTTTTCCAGAAAAACAAGAAGCAGACTCGAACCAGGAAGTTCGAGCTCCGACTGAATCGAGCTGCAAACAGCTTCAAAAACACGAGATGAGTGACGGTCAACTAGCAAATATTAGTGATGCTGCTCGACAACTAAATAATTATGATGAAGAGAAACAACATCATGAATATCTTTGTTTTAATATCTGATTTCTGTAGGAATCAAAGAAAAAAACAAATCTTTAGTCCCCCCGAAAAAATATCTTAAAAAGTCTTTTTAAATGTTCCTGTTAATGAAAACTGTCCAGAGTCAAAAGAAACTGCTGACGGATTGTATAAATGTAAAGGCAACAAACATCTTTAGAGATAAAAGATATGAAAGACAAACAAATGTGTGATATTTAAGAAAATTAGTTGTTAAGGAGCATTGATCATTAAACAGCTCTGTTAAAGCAGAACTAAATTTAATAAAAGGAGAAACAAGGTTATAAGAGTCGAGTTATATTTATGATATCTACATAAATAAGTTATGTTTATAATTTTTACATAATTTTTAAAGGAAGAAGTGAAATATTTTTAGAGATTTCCAAAATAATTCAGTTGACGAGGGATTTCATGTTGACTGTATTTTAAAAATGTTTTGAAATTAAAACATGATTATTTAACTGGATCGTTTTCTTTGAATATAATATGATGCTTTTTTTAAAATTGCAGTTAATGTGATTTTGCTATTTTTAACAAATTAAAGTAAAAATTAACTATAATTTTTTCACTTTTTAATGTTTTTTGCTGCTGTTGTTGAGCATAAAAAGTAAAACACACACTGTAGCGGAAACGCAGCAAAACATTTTTTGATGTTTAATTGAAAATTGTAAAATAATAAAAATCAGGGAATAAAATTTAAATATCACTACATTTTCACAATTAAATTTAAAAACGATAAAATTTGATGCAGTTGACGTTTTAAAAAAAAATTTCTCTGTCGTGTCTTTAATTCACTTCTAATAATAATAATGATAATACATTTTATTTATACAGCGCTTTTACAGCTCTCAAAGACGCTTTACATAAAACCAAATACAGAGGAAAAATACATAGAGAAATAAATGAAAAGTACATAGAAGGACAAACAAACAATGTGCAAATAACTGTGTTTGTGATTGCGAAAGCTGATGGGAGGACTTCTGTCCAACAGAAACTGTTAATTTTCATATCGTGTGCCAAAAATTTGGACATAACTGAATTTAGATTTAAAGACGTGTATCTGTTTTTATTTTTTGATACTTTAGGCCTCATGGTGATGTTAGTCGAGCATGACCGAAAAAACATAATATATAATATAAATACCCGTTTTCCTGCTGCTGCAGGTTTAAATAAGGTTTAACTGTTATTTTCACATTAATCAAACATTTCAGGAGCAAAATGAAAAAGAAACGCTGCAATAAATTCAACAAAATGATGTTTGAGTGTCACTGAATGTTTAAAGATATTAAATGTGACCTCACGTTTCTCACTCACGTTTTTCTGATAAACGGTTAGACCAGATCTTTTTGTGTTATGCCGTGTCACAGAAATCAGACCAGCTGGGATATTATTGCTTGTGAGAGCGACGCGCAGGGTCAAGCCTTCATGTGCAATACCAAAACAAAGATGGAGGTGATCCTGTGAACCTGAACGCAGCGTCACACCAGCTCGACGCCACGAGGAGCTGAAGACAGTGAACTTCTTTCACCAGACACAATAAAGAAGACGACCGTCGTGCTAATTTCCTGCGCAGTGTTTCCCTGCTGAAGGTTTGGTGCCATGCTATCACCTACCTCCTGCAGCGTTAAAGGCACTGTCGACCACAGCGGCCATTTTGTGTCCTTAAACTGTTAATCCTTCACAGTTTTCTGTTCATGAAGCCTCAAACTTTGGCAGATTGGAAGCAGCTTTGTGTTTTCACCTCGACCTTCTCTGTCGTCTGCAGGCTACAGAGCCGACACCTGCCCAGAAACACACCCCGGGAGAGTGTGTGTGTGTGTGTATGTGTGGTTTCATGCCTGTCCTCCCCTCTCACCCTGACAGCCTCCTTTTCTTTTTGTTCTTTTACATTTTTTTAACCCAACTGTTTCCAACAGCTTCCACCAACCCGATGACCTCTCTGTTGATGGTACAGCAGCGGCCATCTTGTTTGAGGAGGCTGTAGTGTGTGTGTGCGTGTGTGTGTGTTGGGGGTGTTTTGTGCAGAAGCGTCGTCTATTGTTTGAGTCAGCTCTGATTTGATTAACAGTCCGTTGGTGGTCAGAGCTTCACTGGTCATTAACGACTGGTACGACTGGAAACTCTGGCACACAGCCATTAATGTGTGTGTGTGTGTGTGAGTGTGTGTGACTTAATTGCGTGTTTCTTTGTGTTTCTCTGTTTTAATCAGAGTTGATAGTTGAATGTAAGAATGTGTGTGTAGGTCTGTGGTGAGTGAACTTACGCACTGGTGTGCAAGTGACTGCAGTGTGTGTGTGTGTGTGTGTGTGTCAGAGAGGCGCTGGGGGTGGCAGTGTTGGTGTCTAGCTCCAGAATGTGGACAGCTTTTGGATGAATTGTCATGAAATTTTGGTACCCAACCCGTTTTTGTCCAGTCTGATGAACTCAAATGACCCTTCATCTTCATCATCTTCATCATCATCATCATCAACATCAACATCAACAGCAGCAGCTCTGTTCCAAATATGCTCCTTTGAATTAATTCAGACTAGATGTTATTCAACTTTAATTAAAATATGCAGTATTTTCAGACAACAGTAAATGTACAGTTCGGTTGGTCAGCTTTGGGGTTTTTACATCAGCCACATGAAACAAACTCCATTAAAACTTTGCTGAATTAGCTGTTGGCACTTCCTGTTAGCAGTGAACCTGTGGATGTTCAGACGACTGTGACTGGATCTCTGTGATACTGAAGAAAAGTTAAAACATGATGTTTCTAAGGCAAGTTCTGCGCATATGAGGAGCATCTTCTTTAATTTCAGAACATGAATTAATTATTAGACTCAGTAAATGGATGTTTTTTTTTATTTTTCACCAAATCATAAGTTACATTTTTTCAGCTACTCAACAATATCCCACGTACCCTCTACGTGGCTCAGCAGAACTTACCCCTGGGGTCCAAATGTCCTCGGCTCAGAAACACCCAAAACAGTTGCTCAGTTCAGAGGTGCCAAACTTTTTTCTCTCGGAAGACCTGGAACTTAATGTTGCTTCACAGGGCAAAAGCAAGTAGTTATTGTGTTGTATTGATACAATTCAGAGTTGTTCTTCTTAGTCTACACAAGAATCGGTGTAAATAAATGTTCTGCTAGGAAACTCTCACAGATCCAATTTGATTTCTCTCGTTGCCTCTCAGAGTTTCTGTCTGTCTAATTACTAGAGATCCTCTTCAAGTTATTACGCCTTTTATTGATACACGCTTTACACTACCGACTTTAATGTATTTATTTATATTCCACCATTGCTGTAAGTAACAAGTGATGCCATCGTCATTCAGCAAAGATAAAAGCAATAAACATGATTTACCAAAAATATTATATTTTGTGTTCCTACATATTTAAAGAGACTTTCTTTTGTGTGTGTTTTTTAACATCTGGGCAGAATTAATCCCAGTGCTGAGCCAACTGAAGACCACGGGCGCCACTTTGGGCCGCCCTGATTTAGTCCGTTAAACCTAAAAATGTGCTGCTTTCAAACTTTTCAGAAAACTATGGAAGCCCGGAGAGACAAAGTGAGAGGTTTTGTCTGGATATTCTCTCCAATATCCTTATTTTTTGTCATCTATATAAAGGATGACGATAAAGTTCACATTTCAGCCTCAAGAGTCTAAAATACAACATGTTAATTCATGAACTTTACACATGTTTGGATGCTTCTGGTCTTTATGCTAAGCTATGCTAAAAACATCCGCTCCGCAGCTCTGTGTTGAACAGTATCATTACAATACAGTAGTATTGTGTTGTTAACAGTAGTGTTGTGCTGTTAACAGAAGTATTGTTTTATGAACAGTAGTATTGTGTTGTTAATAGTAGTATTGTATTGTTAACAATAGTATTGTGCTGTTAACAGTAGTTTTGTGTTATTAACGGTAGTATTGTAATACCCTCAGTAGTATTGTGCTGTTAAAAGTAGTATTGTGTTGTTAACAGTAGTATTGTGCTGTTAACAGTGGCATTGTGATGTTAACAGTAGCATTGTGTTGTTAACAGTGGTATTGTGTTGTTAACAGTAGAATTGTAACAATAGTATTGTGTTGTTAACAGTGGCATTGTGATGTTAACAGTAGTATTGTGTTGTTAACAGAAGCATTGTGATGTTAACAATAGCATTGTGTTCTTAACAGTGACATTGTGATGTTAACAGTAGCATTGTGTTGTTAACAGTGGCATTGTGTTGTTAACAGTGGTATTGTGTTGTTTACAGTGGCATTGTGTTGTTAACAGTGGCATTGTGATGTTAACAGTAGTATTGTGTTGTTAACAGTGGTATTGTGTTGTTAACAGTAGTATTTTGATGTTAACAGTAGTATTGTGATGTTAACAGTGGTATTGTGTTGTTAACAGCAGCATTGTGTTGTTAACAGTAGTATTGTGATGTTAACAATAGTATTGAGATGGTAACAGTAGTATTGTGATGTTAACAGTAGCATTGTGTTGTTAAAAGTAGCATTGTGATGTTAACAGTAGTATTGAGATGTTAACAGGAGTATTTTGTTGTTAACAGTAGTATTGTGATGTTAACAGTAGTATTGTGTTGTTAACAGTAGCATTGTGATGTTAACAGTAGCATTGTGTTGTTAAGAGTAGCATTGTGATGTTAACAGTAGCATTGTGTTGTTAACAGTGGTATTGTGTTGTTTACAGTGGCATTGTGTTGTTAACAGTGGCATTGTGATGTCAATAGTAGTATTTTGTTGTTAACAGTGGTATTGTGTTGTTCACAGTAGTATTTTGATGTTAACAGTAGTATTGTGATGTTAACAGTGGTATTGTGTTGTTAACAGCGGCATTGTGTTGTTAACAGTAGCATTGTGATGTTAACAGTAGTATTGTGATGTTAGCAGGAGTATTTTGTTGTTAACAGTAGCATTGTGATGTTAACAGTAGTATTGAGATGTTAACAGGAGTATTTTGTTGTTAACAGTAGCATTGTGTTGTTAACAGTAGCATTGCGATGTTAACAGTAGCATTGTGTTGTTAACAGTGGTATTGTGTTGTTTACAGTGGCATTGTGTTGTTAACAGTGGCATTGTGATGTTAATAGTAGTATTGTGATGTTAACAGTGGCATTGTGAAGTTAACAGTAGCATTGTGATGTTAACAGTAGTATTGTGTTGTTAACAGTAGTATTGTGATGTTAACAATAGTATTGAGATGTTAACAGTAGTATTGTGATGTCAACAGTAGCATTGTGATGTTAACAGTGGTATTGTGTTGTTAACAGTAGTATTGTGATGTTAACAGTAGTATTGTGATGTTAACAGTAGCATTGTGATGTTAACAGTAGCATTGTGATGTTAACAGTGGTATTGTGTTGTTAACAGTAGTATTGTGATGTTAACAGTAGCATTGTGATGTTAACAGTAGCATTGTGATGTTAACAGTGGTATTGTGTTGTTAACAGTAGCATTGTGATGTTAACAGTAGCATTGTGATGTTAACAGTGGTATTGTGTTGTTAACAGTAGTATTGTGATGTTAACAGTAGTATTGTGATGTTAACAGTAGCATTGTGTTGTTAAAAGTAGTATTGAGATGTTAACAATAGTATTGTGCTGTTAACAGCAGTTTTGTGTTGTTAACGGTAATATTGTAATACCCCCAGTAGTATTGTGCTGTTAACAGTAGTATTGTGTTAACAGTAGTATTGTGTTGTTAACAGTAGCATTGTGATGTTAACAGTAGTATTGTGATGTTAACAGTAGCATTGTGATGTTAACAGTAGTATTGTGATGTTAACTGTAGTATTGTGTTGTTAACAGTAGGGTTTTGATTTTAACAGTAGTACTGAGATGTTAACAGTAGTATTGTGTTGTTAACAGTAGTATTGTGTTGTTAACAGTAGTATTGTGTTGTTAACAGTAGGATTTTGAAGTTAACAGTAGTATTGAGATGTTAACAGTAGTATTGAGATGTTAACAGTAGTATTGTGATGTTAACAGTAGCATTGTGTTGTTAACAGTAGCATTGTGTTGTTAACAGTGGTATTGTGTTGTTAACAGTGGCATTGTGTTGTTGACAGTGGTATTGTGATGTTAATAGTAGTATTGTGATGTTAACAGTAGTATTGTGTTGTTAACAGTAGGATTTTGATGTTAACAGTAGTATTGAGATGTTAGCAGTAGTATTGTGTTGTTAACAGTAGTATTGAGATGTTAACGATAGTATTGTGCTGTTAACAGCAGTTTTGTGTTGTTAACGGTAATATTGTAATACCCCCAGTAGTATTGTGCTGTTAACAGTAGTATTGTGTTCACAGTAGTATTGTGTTGTTAACAGTAGCATTGTGATGTTAACAGTAGTATTGTGATGTTAACAGTAGCATTTTGATGTTAACAGTAGTATTGTGATGGTAACTGTAGTATTGTGTTGTTAACAGTAGGGTTTTGATGTTAACAGTAGTACTGAGATGTTAACAGTAGTATTGTGTTGTTAACAGTAGTATTGTGATGTTAACAGTAGTATTGTGTTGTTAACAGTAGGATTTTGAAGTTAACAGTAGTATTGAGATGTTAACAGTAGTATTGAGATGTTAACAGTAGTATTTTGATGTTAACAGTAGCATTGTGTTGTTAACAGTAGCATTGTGTTGTTAACAGTGGTATTGTGTTGTTAACAGTGGCATTGTGTTGTTAACAGTGGTATTGTGATGTTAATAGTAGTATTGTGATGTTAACAGTAGTATTGTGTTGTTAACAGTAGGATTTTGATGTTAACAGTAGTATTGAGATGTTAACAGTAGTATTGTGTTGTTAACAGTAGTATTGTGATGTTAACAGTGGTATTGTGTTGTTAACAGTGGCATTGTGTTGTTAACAGTAGTATTTTGATGTTAACAGTAGTATTGAAATGTTAACAGAAGTATTGTGTTGTTAACAGTAGCATTGTGATGTTAACAGTGGCATTGTGTTGTTAACAGTAGTATTGTGATGTTAACAGAAGGATTTTAATGTTAACAGTAGTATTGAGATGTTAGCAGTAGTATTGTGTTGTTAACAGTAGCATTGTGTTGTTAACAGTAGTATTGTGATGTTAACAATAGTATTGAGATGTTAACAGTAGTATTGTGATGTTAACAGTAGTATTGTGCTGTTTACAGTAGTATTGTGTTGTTAACCGTAGTTTTGTGCTGTTTACAGTAGTGTTGTGATGTTAACAGTAGTATTGTGTTGTTAACTGTAGTATTGTAATACCCTCAGTAGTATGTGTAGTTATTTTTAGCGTTGTGTTGTCCAGTTGTTGGTTCGTCTGTTTCTCCCCTCGAGGACTCATCTGTTATTTCTTGGCCTACAATTTTTCTGTTTAGATAAGACATGCTGTGTGTCATCACACCACTGTGTGTGTGTGTGTGTGTGTGTGTGTGTGTTTCCTTCCCTTGGGGCTGTGGTTAAGAACATATGTGTGTGTGTGTGTGTGTGTGTGTGTGTGTGTGTGTGTGTGTGTATGTGTGTGTGTATGTGTGTCCGACAGACACACTCGTCCTCGATCCGAGGCATCTGTGTCCTGTCTCAGGCTGTTCCGTGTTTGGAGCTCAGCGTAACTCAGTTTTCGGACTGACTGATGAACCTGAACGCAGCTTGTTGTTCTCTCAGAGTTTCGGCAGCAGTAAAGTTTTTAGGGCGTTCAGCAGTGTTATTAACCAGAGAGTCGTATCTATATTAGTAGTAGAAGAAGCATCTTCTGGATGAAGTCTGAGGAAGTATACACTGGGCTGTGTTGGTGGTAACAAACTACAAAAGTAACATGCTACAGTTATATCTTAGTTAAAGCAGTAGTGGAATAATAAAATGCAATTTTTTAAATGATATTATTTCAGTTACTAACGTTACCGCCTGAAATTAAGACCCACCCGATTGCTGGCAAGTTGTTCGTACTCGTTAAGAGGTGTGAGATAAGATAGATGTTTTTAGTTTTGTCAACATAAACATGCTACACTGAGCAACCTGCTACACTGTGCAACATGCCACACAGAGCAACATGCTACACAGAGCAACATGCTACACAGAGCAACATGCTACACTGTGCAACACACTATAACATAGCTGAATACAAAACATAAGAAACAGTAGAATGTTTCACAGTCAACAGAGAGCA
Organism: Sparus aurata; assembly: GCF_900880675.1. NCBI lineage: Eukaryota > Metazoa > Chordata > Actinopteri > Spariformes > Sparidae > Sparus > Sparus aurata. The sequence continues at coordinate 30,725,577 of NC_044201.1, forward strand.
GGTTAATCTGAGGCTGCAGCAGTGAAGATTGGCCTTCTATATTAATACTCAGTCGTCCTTCAGCAGTTACAGTTACATTATATAGGAGTATATCACTTTCAAATGATAGTAACTAATAATATGTAATTCATCACATGCTGGATGTAACACTGATAATCTGCTGCTTTCTTCTGTTCCCTGGTTTTCCTGTTATGTTTGTGATGTCGAGCGTGACACAAAGTTTCGCTGTACGCAGATGATATTCCGCTTTATTTAGATAACACGTCTGAATCCCTCTCTAACCTTATGAAACTTATACACATTTGGTAAACATGAATGGTATAAATGAAATGTACAGAAAGATGAAGCTGTCTGCTGGAGATGTGAAAAAGTCAAAAGCATTATTTTTAGCGCCCTGCATTCATGCTAGTTTTAGTGAGGTAAGGAAAGGACGTATTGTAGTAAGAGTTGCATTTGTTGTTTTCTCGTGTTAGTAGCAGTAGAACATCAGTGTCAGTGATACAGCTGTATTAATCCACATCTGTGTGCTAATGTCTGTCCCCTAGACAAAGACAGTATATTCACACTAAAGAGGATTATAGGGGCTTTAAATATTTGGGATTTATAAAAGTTAGACGAGTCAGAAAAAGTGAAATTTTACCCAAATGTGTACCTTAGACCTGATTCCATCTGTGATCCACACAGTGTAATCAGATGAAGCAGAACATGGTGGAGAGGTCAGTGCTATTGAAGCACGTATCTCAGTTTTAGGTAAATAATCAGTCGCAGTTTTCTTTGTAAATCTGCTCGTTAACCGTTCTCAGTCTGTGATCGTGTGACCTGTCAACAAGTCAAATTTGACTCATGTGTCTCATCCTTAAAAGCCGTAAACACAGTGGCACCACAAGGCTGCATTCTGTCCCCTGTTCCATACACCTTATACACCAATAACTGTCAAGCAACCTCCTCAGACCACACTTGTTTTAAATATACTGTTGATGCAGCATTAGTGTTTTTTTATAGTCTAACACTGCGTCCCTAGAGGGTTCTGAAAGGGAGATTCAGGGTTTTATTGAATGGTGCACAGACAATTTCCTTGTGGTTGATACGAAGAAAACAAAAGAGACAGCCATAGATTTTAATAAGAAGGGAATTATAGTTCTGCCCTCAAGTATTAATGGTGAATTGTTGGAGCGGGTCTCAACATACACATGTTAGGGTGTTGAAATGGACAACAAACTGACATCCAGTGAATGTTCAAAAAACATTGCAGAAGAGGATGTTTTTTTCTTAGGAACCTGAATCATTTTAGTATAGATAGCTGAGTTCTTCCGATGTTTTACAAAACTGTCTTGCAGAGTGTCTTATCCTTTGGCCTTTAGAAACATGTATATTCAGGATCAAAAGAAACTGCAACGAATAGTCAAGATAGCCAGCTGGATCATTGGAGGTGATCAGGTATCTGTAGCTCAATTGTACAACAACCTCAGTTTAAAAAAAATGGATCAAATCCTAAATGACTCAATCAAATGTTCTTACTGTCTTGTTTTATCTCATAATGCTCTGGATTTATGCTTTCCTTTTAGTACTGTACAGTATATAAAACAATGGAACGTGCACTGGTGACCACATGAATGTCCCACGTGTGGGATATAAAGTTTACCTTGACCTGTGAAACTGATCTCCTGCTGCTCGTTGTGATTAATAACCATCAGGACTGAAGTTTGAGGAGCTCTGATTGGAGGAAATGACTTCACAGTTTCCATTCTGTCCCTGTGAGTGTGTAAATCTCTATATTGTGTTGATCTGACTTTGTACAGAACAGCAGCTGTAAGAACATGAATATTTAGTAGTTTTTCCATCTGCGTGTGCGTCACGCATATTAATATACCGTCTGAGTGTACAGTAATAATCCCTCCGTCTCATTGATTGAGCCCTTCCTGCCCTCTGATTGTCATAGTTTCCAGATGTCTGATTATCAGTGAACGCTCCCTCTTCTCCTGGTGACTCATCAGTTACTGAGCAGACTGTGAACTACAGCCTGTGTTCAATAAATAGACTCAGCTCTCTGAATCACACAAACATCAGTGAACTTCACGTTCAGCTGCTTTCAAATCACAAAAAAACACTTTAATAATCTCATATTTGTTTCTCTGGTGTGGCTCACAAGAAGTTTTTGCTTTAAATTATTAGTGATGTGTACAGCAGACATCTTTGTTTGAAGTCTCGGGCTGCACGATTAATGAAAACAAAATTAAAATGATGTCTGTAATCATTTGAGGAAGGTAAAATGTGCGATTCACACAAAAAAATCACATCTTTATCATCATTTTTTAAAATTAAATCAATACATTAAGATTCCTACGAAGATGTCGACTGTGAACCGACCAAACACATCAACACTCATCTGGTGAGTTTGTCATCGTTCCCTGGGCCTGTAAAGTTCTCCTGAGTCGGACTGACCCGACCCGGAGTTACAGGGTTTTTCCTCTGACCGCACTGACCCGTTTTAAACATATGTAAAAATGTTGGCCGTATAGATGACGATCAGCCTTTAATCTGCAGAGCGGATCTTTCCTGTATTACAGATGATTAGTTCTGCTTCCTGCAGCACTTTGTAACCTGAGATGACGGTTCTGGAAACATCGGCTGTAATTACACCCCAGAAACAGCGCGGTCGTTTCAGGCCGCAGACGCATTAGGTTGCTCTCCGCAGGACGCATTATGAAACTGAGATCGGGCGCTGCGCTGTTTGAAAATGTTTGAATATGTTTATTGAAAACAGCTTGTAAGATCCTGATCAGTGGACCACAGTAAATCCCCGAGGGACAGATGGTGATATTAATGCTCTCTACTGTACGCCGCCCACCGCAGAAATAATAACTCCATCCTGACGGGAACCGACCCCATCGAGCACACAGACAGAACCAGAAAGTCCAGTTTGTTCTTGTGAAATAAATATTTAATGATCTTTACATGAAAAAAGGGATTTTTTGGGGGGATCATTAGAAATTTGTTTTGGCGACAGACGGAAGGTCGTGTGATGTGACGGTTCTTATATCAGGAGCAGAACAGTATCGTCACAGTGAAGCTGATGGGGATTCTGAAATATGATTCAAAGCTCCAGAACCGCTACTAAATGGACCTGGAGACGAGATTACTGTGTCAGTTATTTCCTCCGAGGTCAAGAATCAACTTTGACTGCTCACAGAAAGTCTTTAAACGCTCCGACTGGGCAGCGGATGAAGATCGTGTGACATCACGACTGAAAGCTGTCTGGTTTTAAATATCGTTTCTGCATGAAAATGTGTAAAAACGACTCGATTCAAAAATGTTTCCAACAACATTCAAACAGAGGAGTTGTTTCCTCGAGGTTTCATTTCTGCTGCTAGAACTTCAGGAGAGAGTCGGAGAGAGGAAAGAAGTCTGAGAACGAGACGAAACATAACGAGAAGAAAACTCAGCGGTGACTCTGGTTCTGGATCTGGTTCTGGTTCTGGTTCTGGTTCTGGCTCTCTGTCTCTTGTCAACATTACACTTCAGTCACAGTTTGAGGTTCTTCTACTCGACTGTATCTCAGATGAAATATGTTTACTTCAGTACATTTATCTGACAGTTTTAGTTATTTGGATCGATCGATACGACCTTTTCAGCACCGGAACCGATTATTAGAAATCGAAGAGACTGAAAACTGATATTTGGAGCCGATATTCTTTAAAAATTCCACTCTTTGTGTCAATATTTTTGATAACCACTGATGGAATTATACAATTTACTCGAGTTTACTGTCCTGAAGTATAATTTTTAGGTACTTTCCTTGAGTATTTCCTTTTTCTGCCTTTGAAATTAAGTTAATAATTACTATTATTCAGTGTTTTTACAAATCAGACAGGATGTTGCATCAGAGCACTTTTTTTAAATAAGTTTTTACGTAGCTGAAGTCACGTTTCATGTAAAAACATCACGATTCCATTTTTTTGGGATATTTTTTGACAGTGGATAAAATAATAATCAGCTGATGAATCCAGAATAAAAATAATCATGAGTGTCGCACTGAAATAAAATGAAATAATAGAATGGAAATAAAATCCTGCTTTTACATGAGTGAAACATGACATCAGACAGAAGAGGACGACACAGATCTGACTACAAGTATTTGTACTCTGAATACTTCAGTAACGTTTCCATTACAGTACTTTTACTGCGGTAGAGTATCCGAGTACGTCCTCCAGTCGAATCATTCGTCTGGATTTAAAGCCGCTGGATGTTTTTGTTCTGCTGTTTTCATTCAGTCATTCAAACTGCAGCTTTAACTAATTTCATTCTGCACTAAAAGCAGCTCGTCCCAAACCGAGAGCCCGCTGAGTGTTTACTTTGTGGGATAATAATGTCATACATTTATTCTTCGTGGATTATTTGTCACATTCATTCAGACCGTCGGACGCTAATCTGACCGCGACGTCCTCCAGCTTACAGCCGTGTGATGAGTTTGTAAATTGGTTTAAAGAAAGAACGTTTGTAATGTCTGAAATTGAAAAAACATGAAAAGTGTTCAGATTAGAGAGTGAGGCAGGTTCACAGGACGGACCTACAGATCATATAGGTTCTCTTTGTTTAGTTTGTTGTGTTCGTCAGGTCGTGTGAAGATGTAACGACGTTAACAAAAGAGTTTCCATCTACACAGAAGAAGACGAAGACCAAACACCAGAGTAAATGTTGAAGTGTCTCTAGTTTCTTTAGGTTGAGTTTTCTTTTCCTCCCTCTGCTGATGCTCTGCTGAGGTTTACTCGGCGAGGGTTAAAAAAAAATCTTGCTTTGGATTAAAATACCTGTTGGAAACGTCTCCAGGTGTCCTTGAAAGGAGTCCAGTGGCGCTCGGCTCTGTCGGCTGTAATAAGGTGGCGAGGTGATGACAGCGAAGAGGACGCCGGCCGAGGAAACTGAACGAGCGATGAGAATAAATCTCAGCTGGGCTGCAGACAGACGCGGTGAAACTGTCGGTAACATCAGCTGCTGAAGTTTGACTGTTAGTCGTCACCTTACAGCCAGGTGTTCATCAGGTTAGCTTGGTGTGCCGTTACTGTTCTGACTCGTGTGCTTTGGAGACGGCACATTGTGGTGACGAGTGGAGTCTTGTTTGTAGTTTTCAGGAACGTTAACGTCTGACAAACTGTGACAGAAAGCTGGGATTTGTATTTCTGACAGTTGTGTTGTGAAGGCGCGACGAGCTCGTGGGAGGCACAACTTCTGTTGACAATAAATATAATAACTACACAGAAACACCTTCTGTCTGACCGTCTGGTTCGGTCACGTCGGTCATATCAAGGACTCCGACGGTTTCATAATCAGTTAAAAGTTCTTTGTGATACATTTAATCTGTGTGTTGTTTCCTGTGTGGATCTTTATTTTCAGATAGTAGACAAAGAACTCTGAACCGTCCCGACGTCTCTCCTCACGTCCTCCTGATCTTTGCCATCAATCGTGTCGTCTTTCCCGGTCGAGTCAGAGAACATTGTGTCCTCTGCTTGTTCTCGGCTGCTTTATCCGCTGTTCTCAGTTTCCTCTTTAGTTTCCATCTGATTGAAAACACATCAGATGAGCTTTAAGCCTTTAACCCTCCGGGCCTACAGCGCCTGATGTATGTGGTGACATACGATCCATCTCACAACTGCTTCACTCCGCAGTAATCCACCGGAGAGACCAGCGCCGCTGCCGCCGCCGCTGCTGCTGTCCAGGGACAAACCTTTTAAAGTGCAGCTGATTCTAATGATGCAAATAAAAGATTGATATTAAAGATAGTTTACTGTCACGTCTGTTGTACATCGGAGGAAACAACACAGCTTTCCTGGAGTTTCCAGGTTTTGTTCCTCTGCACCTTGATCTGGGTCTCAGTGTGCGATAACACCTGACCCCCTGGGTTCAAATCCCACAGAGACACATCTGGACGACAGGCTGCATGTTTAAGAACATCACATGCAGCGTGTGCACACAGAACGCTCTGTACTGTACACACAACGGGCCACACAGTTCATGTGTGCACTGATGGTTCTGCAGGATTTAATCGGGACGGAAGCGTCAAATCCCGTGCTGCTCAGAGAGGAGCACTGGCATAAATATATATATATATATATATGTATATTTATACATATTTATATTTTTATAAAAATTAACAGCGGCAGTTAACTATGATTTGGTTTTTTTAACTGTAGTTTTGTACGATACAAGCAGAGGATTAAATACAGTGGAGGAACAGAGGAAAATAAAACCTTAAAGCAACGCTGCGAATATTTGTTTGTGGACGTTTTGTTTTTAAAATCACCAAAGGTTTTAAATTGTTGGAAATTCAGCAGAAAAGCTCAAACCTTCACGTGTAATAATCTAAATATATCAAGTCAAATTTAAAGGAGCAGTCTGTAGTTCTGTTGATGAGCAGACAAAGATCCTGATTGGCTGATTTTAAACAAACTAAATAAACAAACTCTCTTTGTTTTCACCACTGAATAAACAAACTGACCTTAAAGAAGTTTTCCTTTGTTTATATGTGGCGGACCCTGCCACTTCTCTACCTTCACACAGTGCTCTGGGACATTATTTTCCTCTGAGAACAGTTTGTTTATTTACAAACTTTGTATTATGACCTCATTAATATCATGAATAGTAAAAATTCAGAGTTTTAATTTCTTCTTTAAAACTACGCACTGCTCCTTTAATACATTTACATAATATTTATAACACAGAAAATGTAATTTAATCTGTTTTATGATCCTGACAGCCATTTGAAAACATATATATAATAAACTGTAAAACTAGAATTATTTATCATCAGATTTTTTATTACATTACATCAACAACAAATGCTTTTTAATATTATTAATTAAATGAACACAACCTGAGTGATTAACAAAATATAACTTGGTAATTTAAACATTATTTTTTAAATCATTTTTATTTAATATTATTTATTAATTTGCTTTTACCTTTTTGTTTTTAATGTAACTCTCCTGTGTGTCTCTGTTCTGTTATTATTAATATTATTATTGTTATTAATACCACTTATATCTTTCCAACTTCTACAAAACTACAAATTATATCTTTGATAATAATTATTATTATTATCTTGAGTAGGAGGTGAAAACCATGAAGGTGTTCTGAAACTGAAGCATTGTGATAATTATGTGCAGTAATCAGTGTAACGTTGTGATTATAATAGTTAGATTGATTCTTTATGGTAATCTGAGCGGTACATCTGGTCCGCCGGGCTTCAGAACTCCATCACACGATCAGACCACCAGACGTAATGAAAAGAAAAACATCCGTCTCATCGGGCCGAGTCGTCCGTCTGCATGTCGACGACGCGTCAGGTCCGATTCTGTCCGGGAAGCGCTGATGGTTCCTCGGCAGAGTTGTTCTGGGAGTTTGGAAACTCTGAGCAGAACCTCATTTCTTCCTAACAGACCATCAACACACAGCCAGAGGTGAAGTCACTTTTATGGAAATGAGGAAGACGAGTGGAAGCAGGACGGAGGCCAAACCACCGGCAGACGGCCGGAGCGTGTTTGTTACAGGATATAATCCTCGTCAGGATCAGAGACCTGAACAGAACTTGTTCTGGCTCCATCCAGCTGATAAACCCAGTCACCAGAATAAATGTTTGTAGAGGTGTATTTCTGCAAACCACAGAGACGCTGAACCTTTACGTGTCTTTATGTCCAAACTTTACGTTTCTTTAGGTTTAGTTTTAAATGTCACGTTGTGAGAACGCTGTGTTTGTGCTCGGGTTCAGCTGAAGATCAGAACCAGCTGGTCAGCGATAGAAATACCTGCTTAAATAATGTCCGGAGGTGTTGAAAGATTTCCAGTGGTCATAAACGTGATACGACACAAACCGATCTGAACATTTAATAAGAAGAACCTTTAAAGCTTTGAGGGTTCTGTCACTCTCAAAAGTCCAGCCAGAACCAACACCGTCATCGTATCTGCATTAAAGTGAAATTGATCTTCTTCTTCTAAAGTTGCTGGAACCAAAACCTGAACCCAAACTTTCACAGATTTCTGTGTTGGCAGCTTGACCTCCTGACAAGCAGAACATTTAACCCACATTGATCATTGATGTCTCATTTCTGCCAACAACAGGGCCGACCCGGCAGCTGGTCTCATGGAAACGGCTCAGCGGTCCCACTGACAGAGCAGGAGGGAGGCCGCTATAGAGATGTGACCAGGCGTGACACCGACCCGGCCGAGACGAGCCCCCCGTCAGACGGATCATGATCCTGGACGAGGATGAGCGGCAGGTTTGTCTCTAAAAACACACAGAAACACAGAAAAGTTCTCTGATTGATCCGGTTGCAACTTGTCTCTCCAAAACGTGACTTTTATAAGACGTGCGTTCCCAAAACGATCCATAAACTTCAGATCAGAGCCTCATGATGGATCTCTACAGGTCATCACCGCGTCTCCTCCTCAGACTTCCATGTCCTCAGTGAACCACAGGGGCGCCTAATCCAGGAGAAGTTAACATCCTCTGCAGACGGACGAACAGACACCAATTAAGCAAAGGAAGAGGAAGTTGAGATGGACGGAGAAATGAAAAGGGAAGGGCGGCCGACAAAGCGCAGGAGGCAAAGGTCACATCTAATGCAACCGATGCTCAGGAACAAAACAAGAAAAGGCGGGTAGAGAAAGTTAGACTGAGAGAAAGACGGACAAAGACAGGAATTAGAAAAACATGCGTCAGAGGTCAAGCCTGACGCCTCTTAACGCACAGTGACTAAACTAAAAGACACGAAGAAGAGAAACGTGTTGGCGAGCGTCCAGACGCACCATTAGCAAAGTAAGTCCTGTCAGCTTAGCGTGACGACGATACGCCTTAAAAACTCTCACGTTTCGCTCGCTGCACTGTCCCGCCGTTCACCCGCTCGGCACATCAGCCAGGAGACGCCTCGGTTACAGTTCAGAGACCAAGAAGAACTTCAGGATCCATGAGGGTCTGAAAGATAAACCCACTGAAGGCCTCGAGTGTTCAACGCACCACTTCACTCATAATATTATATTATTGAGGTGTGGACATAATGACTGAGCGGCTGTTTAAAACATGCAGGCATGAATTATTGTGTTTTCTTTTTGGATGTACAGAGCGTCTTTAATTTGCAAAACTTCCACTGTAACAAAATCTCTCGTACAAGTTGAAAAGTGACACATGGACGATTCTGATCTCGTATCAGAGGGACGATCAGAACCGACATCCTGATGGATCTGCTGCCTCCATTAAAGAGCTGAAGTTTATCTGGACTCTGACACAAACTGTCCTGCTGCCACAAAATACTCTCTACAGCACTAAATGCGGATTAATCCGCCGCTGAAAATAGTCCCGACTCGAGCCCTGTTTCCTCACAGTTACAGTTGGGTCACTTTATTTATAGAACACATATCTGACGTGTAGCTTTGAACTGAGCCGTGGTTCTCAAAGTGGGGTCCAGAGTGTCGGGGAGTAATTTAATTGAATTTGAATTTCATCTATAACTCAGCGACGGGTTGTTTGAATGTTTTGGTCGCAGGCTTCAAACGTCCAAACGCAGATTTCTCATCAGACGGGGGTCCGAGTTCTAATTTGTGCCCGTTCTGATGTGAATAGTTTCTGCGTCCGAGGCTGGTTGTGACGGAGGGGTGAGGGGGTGAGCGTGTGAGGGGGAGTCCAGACTCCCTCCCAGCTTCCTTAGAACAACAGTGGCCTTTGATGAGAGCTGCTGAATAGCGGCGGGGCTGCACGCTGACACCCGGGGCCGAGGAACCAGCGACCAGCCGGGATTATTGTCAAAGCCCGCGACCTGTTTGCTTAACCTCCTCACCCGACCCCTGAGGAGAGGTCAAGGTAGCCGTCCGGACCTCCTCCTCCGCCTCTTCTTGTTCTCCTCCTTCAGTCTCCTCTCCTGCTGCTCCCTCCCGCTCTCTTCCAGCCCATAAAAGCCCTCCTCCTCCCGCTTCCCACGCCGTGTCGTTACCTCGATTACATCACACGTCATCAAGCACGCCAGGGATTTGGGCTAGTCAGGGTTTTCCCTCATGCCAGATGTATGGTCGACTATAGGAGAGAGGGAGAGTGTGTGTGTGTGTGTGTGTGTGTGTGTGTGTGTGTGTAATCCTAATCTCCAGTTTCTCCTCTTCCGGGGTTTAAACATCCAAGTTGTCTCTAAAAAGTCGCTGGAGATCAAAACGTGGTTTAATGTCGGTTTTATTCTCTTTGCTCCGACAGCAGTCAGCTTGTAGTACCGTGTTCATTCAGTTACTCTGCCGAGAGTACTCAGATTACTGTCTCACATTAAGATGAAGTACTGTTGCATCAAATGGACAAGCTGAAGTTGAATCATGACTGCAGGAAGTGGGCGGTTCGGTTCGGTTCGGTCTGATTTTGATGGTTTCAGGCCGTCTTGTGTCGCTAACAGAGAACTAAAGTTTATAATGTTTGGACTCGATCCAGCTGTCGTTGGTCCGTGTTGCTGCAGGTGGCAGCCGCGACACGCCGATGGTCGAGGATCACCGTGTGTGTCATTAACCGTGTGTTAATGACATCATTAACTACATCATCATCTGCTCAGGTGAACAGATGATGATGCATTCTGGGATATTGTGAGGAGATGAAAGTATCTGAGAAGCTGAATGAAATCATGTCAGCTGCCTGCATGTTGTGAAGAGTTTTCAAAGCTTAATCCTTGTAGTTATTATCCCTGTGAACACAGTGAGTGTACAGAGGAGAACAATATTCAACATATATATATATATATATATATATATATAAACAACATTAATTACTGAAACGCTTCAGTCTGTTTTTGTGAAGATTACACTAGAACTAATCTTATTCTGGCTCATTTATACTTTATTTAACGTTGATTTATTTGGTTTTAGTGTGTCCACTCTTTCATCGCTCTGCTTTAGCTGTGCTAGCCATGCTAGCTCTGCTAGCGCAGCTGTGAGCCGTGGACTCTGTAGCCAAAAGCAGATCTGAATGTTGGTACACAGGATTAGGCTGAGCAGTAAAGCCTCCTGTTCTCTGGCAGCATTATCCCTCAGGAGTGCCTAACATTAGTGACCTGTAAGCCTGTGTGTTGGACCGCTGCCACTCTGCAGGTTAATGAGCAGCAAACCGTGTTCCCGCAGCAGAGCTTTCTGATGATAGGTCGGGTTGTTCTGACCCACTGGCCAACAAATAATGTCAGAACAGGCCACGCCGTGCCGCCAACAGACGGACCGAACAGACGTGGTCAAAGTTGTGAAATGTTTGTAGTTTGGTCAGTTTTCAGGCACCAGAGCTGTTTGGTCAGGTTTATGAAGATATGTTCGACGTACTGTTTTGCAGAGATGTCACTGAAGTTAGCATGCTAACCAGCTAGCCTCCTCACACCACTGTGTAGCTCAGAGGTGACAGTCTGACAGCCTGTAGTTTCAGCTGGGAGATGTAAAAGCAGCCAGTTCACTGCTGAGTCTTTTTGCTGAGTTATTTCCTGTTTTATTTCTTCAATCACTTCCTCCCTTTGTCCTTTTCCTGTCATTTTAATTTGTAATTATTATTATTTAATCTTGTGATTTTCTTGTACTCTTGTCAGTTTGTCTGTTCTGTTTACTCATATCAGTCCGATGTTTCCTGTGTTTCATGTGTTCCTGCTGCTCGTTGGTTTGTACTTTATTTTACTTTGTATTATTTGTACGTCTTTAATTCCAGATTGCCTTTTTCCTGCTTCTTCTGCTGTTGTCATATTAAGACCTTAGTTCTGCTCCTGAAGTCCGTCTGAGTACGATGTGAAAATATTGTCCCCTGCCTGATGTGTAGTCCTGGTCAGAGCTGCTGTAAATCGCCTCTGTATTTCACCCCCCTTCTTCAGACTGACCTCCGTCGCTCTTAAAAGCCATGACTGCGATGACTCTGCCAGCTAATATAAGAGTGTAGTGATCACCGCTCGTCATGCTTCAGATTCGACGGACAGTTCGATGGAAACACGGCTGCTTCAGTTGTTTGTTCACTGTTGCCACCGTCTGTCACGGTGTTAGCTGCCACTCGTGCTCTTTAATGCCCGTTGGACCGATTCTTTAGCGAAGTCTTGTTCAGTTCCTCTTCCGTTCCCGTCTTTAAATCATCCTCCTACATTAAGCCTTCATCTTGGGCCTCTATGTGCTGTGGATTATCCTCCGCAGTCTAACATTAGTGACCTGTAAGCTGCTGTGTTGGCACCCAAGCGGAGCCTCAGGTTCACTGTTAGCAAACGTACAACACTGGATGATGGATTCCCTCCCACTAAAGACACGGATGTTTCCATGACGCTGGGCGGCTCAGGTGAGTCCAGCTGTCCTACTTCATCTTATCACAGCTGATTTGTTGGGATCATAAACAAACACTTTATTCAAACTCATCTGCAAGAAGAAGTCTGGATGATTCTGTTATGATTCTATTTTGATCCGTTTTATTTTAGTCAAACTTTCCTCAAGTCGAGAAAAATTATTTAAAAATCTGTGACGTGATCACTGCTGCTAAGTCTACAGACGAAGGTTAAGGTGAACCTGGAAGATAGAAATCTTTTCTGGTGTATGAGCCAGGTGAACAGTTCTCACTGGCCTGACTCGACGCCATTGTTTGGGCTCACGATCTTGTTCTGTTTAAAACCAGGACGGCTCTGACCCAACAGGGAGAAAACTCCAGCAGGGAGAACCAGAGCTTGTGTCCAAGCTGATCTCTTTTATTGTCTTTTTGACTTCAACACCAGAGGAGCTCACGACTGAACTTCAGCATGAGATCGAGGACGGGCTCAGTTAGCCAGCCAGCAGGGCCTGAGGAGCTCTGAGGAGGCCTGAGGAGGCCTGAGGAGGCCTGAGGAGCTCTGAGGAGCCCTGAGGAGGCCTGAGGAGGCCTGAGGAGCTCTGAGGAGGCCTGAGGAGCCCTGAGGAGGCCTGAGGAGCCCTGAGGAGCCCTGAGGAGCCCTGAGGAGCCCTGAGGAGGCCTGAGGAGCTCTGAGGAGGCCTGAGGAGGCCTGAGGAGCTCTGAGGAGGCCTGAGGAGCTCTGAGGAGGCCTGAGGAGGCCTGAGGAGGCCTGAGGAGTTTTGAGGAGCTCTGAGGAGGCCTGAGGAGCCCTGAGGAGCCCTGAGGAGCTCTGAGGAGGCCTGAGGAGCCCTGAGGAGCCCTGAGGAGGCCTGAGGAGCTCTGAGGAGGCCTGAGGAGCTCTGAGGAGGCCTGAGGAGGCCTGAGGAGCTCTGAGGAGGCCTGAGGAGCTCTGAGGAGGCCTGAGGAGCTCTGAGGAGGCCTGAGGAGCCCTGAGGAGCTCTGAGGAGCTCTGAGGAGGCCTGAGGAGTTTTTGATGAGCTCTGAGGAGCTCTGAGGAGCTCTGAGGAGGCCTGAGGAGCTCTGAGGAGCCCTGAGGAGCTCTGAGGAGCCCTGAGGAGTTTTGAGGAGCTCTCTGGAGCTCTGAGGAGGCCTGAGGAGTTTTTGAGGAGCTCTCAGGAGCTCTGAGGAGCTCTGAGGAGCCCTGAGGAGCCCTGAGGAGCTCCTCAGAGCTCCTGAGGAGCTGAGGAGCTCGGAGGGAGCTCTGAAGAGGGCTCTGAGGAGGCTCTGAGGAGGCTCTGAGGAGCTCTAGGAGGCCTGAGGAGCTCTGAGGAAGGCCTGAGAAGGCCTGATGAGGCTCTGAATGAGCTCTGAGGGGAGGCCTGAGGAGGCCTGGGGGAGCTCTGAGAGCTCTGAGGAGGCCCGAGGAGCTCTGAGGAGCCCTGAGGAAGCTCTGAGGAGCCTGAGGAAGCTCTGAGAGGCCCTGGGGAGGCCTGAAGGAGCTCTGAGGAGGCTCTGAGGAGGCCTGAGGAGCTCTGAGTAGCGCCTGAGAAGGCCTGAGGAGGCCTGAGGAGCTCTGAGGAGCTCTGAGAGGCCCTGGGGAGCTCTGAGGAGCTTCTGAGAGGCCCTGGCCTGATCTGTGGAGAAAATGGACGTATGGTCGGTTGGTCAGTCGTATTAACCCTGATGACATCACAGGTTGTCATGGCTGCTCCTGGTTTGATCCGACAGCCAATCAGACGTTTGCTGATCAGTTTGTTTTCACCGTCTGGTCTCAGACTGCAGATCTGCAGCTGGAGGCTTCGTCTCAGATTTCACTGAGCGGAGGAGAAGGACTGAGATGTGAGTGGACGGCCGGCCGGCGGTCGCAGCTCTAATTATCTGCTCATTTTCACCAACATTTCACAGTTTGGTCACGAAGCTGCTGCTGTTTTTATCCAGTGTGACGTTCAGTGACTCGACAATAAGCCTCGGAGACGTGACGCTCCGCCCAGGGCCACACAGAGGCTCCTACAAAATAAAAGTCGTCCAGAGACACTCAGGAGAGTTTGAGCTCGATGTCATCTGACCATTTGTTTCACTTCTGAATAATACATATTTTAAACTAGTTTTTTTTCTGTATTAACTATAATTATATTAACACGTGGAAAAATAATATTCAGAAAAAATAATTTAGTTGATAATTATGCACAGTCATAATGCAACTTTCACATTGAAGCATCAGTGATAATAATAATAATAATCCAATGATATGATTTAAATTCAAATCATTTTTGGCATCTTAACTTTTTGCTCATAATACTTTTGTAATTTTACTTTTAAACTTTTAGATCTAAGAAATTATTTTTACAGTTTGGTTTCAGTACTTTAACTTTTTTAGAGTACAAATAGGATACAAACAGAGTGTTTAAGTGTCTTATTTGTACTTTTCAGTGAGTAAGTAAAAGATCTGAAGTTTAGAAATCTAAAACTACTAAAATATTAAATAATACTAATTTAACTTCTACGTTTTTGAAAAAAGGCCTGAAATATTGTGTAAATGTAATTTAATGGAAGTGAGTTTGTTCTGCAGCCTGAAGTCTGACATGAAGATTAAATAATATGTTATCACATTCAATAATTATTTCATTTTAAACCAGTGATGATATTTATTTTAGAATAACTTTGCTGACACAGAAAAACAACCTCAACAGTGTGAGAAGCAACAGAAAGTGATTAAAGTGTCAGAATCCTTTTCTTCTTTGCATTTTCTTTAATCACAAGTTTAATTTTAAATTTACATTGTGTGTTTTTCTGCTCTGTTCACAGCAGAATAACATTAATTTATTAGTTAATAATTAATTCAGGTTTAATTTGGCCTGGTAAAAGTTAAATTATATTTTTTTTCACTGAATAACTGAATAATTGACTTTAAACAGTTGAATAAAGTTGTTTTTCATTGATTTTTGTTCAAATTCTCTTTTGCAAACCAAACTTTTGACACAGCCAGTAAAACTATATAAAACTTTAGGATTTTAATTTGTTAATTCTAGTTTGAAAGTTCAAAAGTTGATTCTGCAAAAAAAATCAAAAGAGAAGAAGAATGTCTGAAACATCAAACTGCTGCTTCGTCTCCAGTTTCAGGCCTGTTGAGATTATTGTGACGTGTTTTAATAAAAATTTTGGAGATTAAAGTAGAAAATGATGAAACATTAAAACATTAAACTTTAATTTAATCAGGTTAAAATACAGAAACATTAATGAGCTGCATGACTGAAGCATTAAAATCATTACAGCGTTCAAAACAACCAGAAAGAGTGAAAAACAAACGACGAGAAGTCATCTGGATTTATTATTTACACTGTTTATATATATATTTATTTAGTTATTTTTATTATGAAGTCAGATAAACTCTTATTTAAATCTTAATTCTGGCTGAAAAAGTTTTTTATTCGATATACTGAAGTTTATTTGTTTATATCTTAAATTCCCAGATTGTTATTATTATTATTATTATTATTATTATTATCATTATTATTATTATTATTATTATTATTATATATTTTAGATACATTTTAAGTGGTAGTTATTATTCATTATTATGTATATTAATTATAATAATACATCTAGTAATAAATGTTTTTACTGTCATTTATTTAATTCTTTCATTTAGCTGTTAATGAAAAGTTTTACTGATATTAACTTTCAGTTTTTTCAAGTTTGTTCCCTTAAATAAAAATAAAGGAAAATTATATGTGTACATTTTGAAATGACAGCTGTATCTGTGTTTTAAGTACTTTTTAATTTAATTTTATTCTAATATTATGCAGTGTAACCTGTGAGGCCCGGCTCGGCCCAGGAGGGATTTCAAACGGCACCGATGCAGAAATAGAATCTGGCATTTCTGTTCTGTGGGCTTCGTTTCCTCAGAACCACAAACTGACACATCTGGACAAATATTTTGATCTTCCCTTTATTATTAAAGGGCCGCAGAACAGAGGCGAGTTCTGAACAGTTCCAGAACGCAGATCGGAACCGACAGATTATCACCGCGGCTGATTTTCAGCTTCAGCAGAGTTTTTTACCTGTGAAACACGATGAAAACATTCAGTGTCACTTTACAGAAACTTCACACCACAGATTACCTGATTACTTCAGTTACTTTACAGATGAAAAGTCAAAGTCGTGCATTTTTAAAATACATTAAATTTTTAACGATAATCAGATAAAAAACACTGAAAAATGCTGCGTGTAATTATAAATATGAAGTTTACTTGTACTTTAAAATACTTCAGTACATTTAATATCAGTTATTTTTACTTTTACTTTGTGTGTGTGTGTGTGTGTGTGTGTGAGTCTGTGTGTGTGTGTGTGTGTGTGTGTGTGTGTGTGTGTGTATGTGAGAGAGTTTGTAATGAGTCACAACACAGAAATAATACTTTTATTTGTCTTTATGTTTATTTAAAGTCAGTTTTTGCAGTTTTCTCATGTATATAATTTATAAAATACAGAAATCAAAGTACAGTAATGCTTTGATTAATTAATTAATTCTGCCTGGAACTGTAGAAAATAAAAATATCCAACATTTCTAAAACACCTTTGAAGTTTCTGTTTGAATTATTTAAAGTAATTTAGCCGGTCTGCTCCTTTAAGTGAAGCTCTGAAGAAAACGTTCAGCTTCTTTAAATGAAGACAAAAGATGAATTAAAGGTCCAGATCAATCAGGAACGTTTCTGTCTTTGTATTGATTTATTAGTTATCATTATGAGATGTATTTGCAGGATTCCTTCTCGTCCTCGGGCGTCTCGTCTCCTCCGGCAGCCGCTGTGACAACACGTACAGTCTCAGCTCTGAGTTTGACCTCTGACCTCTCGCTCGTCGCCTCTTTTATCTAAAACACCTCGCAGCTGCATCATCGACCACGAGCTGAGCCGATCAGCTGACCAGAGCCGCGGCGGCCGGCTGCTCGAGCCTCTTCACCCTCGGAGGTGATTAGTGGTCACGCAACCGGCCCGCCGCTGAAAAACACTGAAGGAGGAGAAGAAGAGGAGGAGGAGGAGGAGGAAGGTTTCTGGCCTCCTCATTGGCTCACAAGCTTGTTTTTAGTGGCTAGGAGGTGAAGGAGGTGACGGGGAGATCAAACAGGCCACGCCCTGTTAAAACTCTGCAGGTTTAAGGTGCTGATCCTTGTTCACCCCCTCACCTCGCCTCCTGCTCCTCTACATCGCCTCCTCTTCATCTTCTCCTCCCCCTCCTCCATCTCCTCGCTGCCTTCATCTCAGCCGTGACCTTCGCCCACCTCCTGCTGCTGCTGCCTCTGTTTCTCCTCCCCTCCTCCACCCTCACATCCTTCCACTCCTCCTTCTCTTCGTCTCCATCAGTATCTTCTGCACCGTCTTCTCCTCTTTGAGCTCCTCTTAAAAGTAAACAGCAGAAAAACCAGGGCTGGGCGATTAATTGAATTTCAATTTTGATTTTGATTTTGGCTTCCATCGATCATGAAAACAAGGTAATCGTAATAAAACCATCATCTGCTGCACGCCGTGTCTTGTGTGGTAAATGCAGCGAACCCTTCCATCTCCACCTGTGCACTCCGCCCCGCTCCCGCCTGAAGATTGTCGCTTTCAGCCACACCGGTGCGTGTTTTGAAAAAACGTGTAGAAGAAGGCAGAATGCAGCCTTTGGTCGGGAGGAAAGGTGAAGCGAATTCTGTGGTGTGGAAACACTTCGAACAACAAACGAAGATATTGTGGAAGATACGTCACGCGACCGTGTCTGCACCTCGAGGGAACACGACCAATTTATCTAACCGTGTAAAGTCCACACACAGAGTAATACATGACCAAGTAGTGAAGGAACAAAGAAACGCAAACATGAAAAGCTCCTCGGCTCCTGCCGCCTCCACACAGTCCTCAACTAAGGACACACTGTGTTACCATCTCGTCAACAGCATTATATTTTGCATATTATTTAATTCATTTTATTGATGCATTTTTCTCTTATTTATTTGCATTTTTTTCCATTCAGACTTATCGTGTTAAAAGAAATACCAGAGTTTAAAGTTCAATAAGTGCTCGTTCTCATATCAATGAATAATCGTCTTTAATAATCGTGATAATGATCGAGCAGCCCTAGAAAAACGTGTAGAAACTGATTTTATTCGTCACTCTGCCTGTGGGACCTCCTCCTCCGTGTGTTCCTTCACCTCCTGCTGTCACTGAAGCTCCGCCTCTTTGTTCACCTTCAAACCGTCTCAAACTCAACAAAAGATTTGACACCATTTTGTTTCAGGAAGTCTGGAGATTCTTTATTATTCTGATGATCAATGAATCTTCATCACAAACCAACAACATGGATGAATAAAGTGCTTAACACTGTCGGTGCACAAGTTTTATTTTGAAAGTTAAAGACTGAGCTACGGTGGCCGTGGAGGTCAAAACACAACAACATGTTAAAAAACCTTTAGTAGCATCTAAAACAGCAGCTGACCTGCCGGCGACCCCGCCGCCTCGCTCACGTCTCCTAAATGCACAAACTTATTTTCAGGCTCGGGACTGAACCGAGGATCGGTTCTGTCGGCCTGCCGCTTTCAATCCCGCCGTCTTTTCCCACCAGTCGGTTCTGTTCACGCGGCCGTCCGTCCGTCTGTCTGTTTGACTGACCGGCCGTCCGTCTGACGCGACGCCGTCCTCTCGTTTCTGTCTCTTTCCTCTCGCCCGTCCGTCCATCGCAGACGTGTCGGCCTGTCCGGCCTCGTCCGTCCGCCTGTGACGGGCAGTTTAGATCCGGTCTCACCTTCTGCTCCTGAACTCTGCGTGACTCCTTTAAATGTTCCGTGAAAGTCTGATCAACTTTTCTGCTCAGAGTCTTTTTCTCTGTTTGTCCTCGTTTCATAAATAATCTGTCGGTAACAAAACAACAGGATGTGAAAGAAATTTCAGGTTGTTTTCTGATGTTTTTATGCTTTAATTTAGTTTTCTTTGTTTCTGACTCATGAAGGAAGCTAACGCTGTAAATCATCTGACTGATGTTGGACTGATAATTAACTTTAGACATCAAAGAAAAGGAAGCAGATTCTGAGAAAGATCGCTGATTGTTGGTCGACGCTGGTTTATAAATTTGAGCTGAATATTAACTTGTTTGTTGACCTGGGAATCTTCTTCTTCTTCTTCTTCTTCTTCTTCTTCTTCTTCTTCAGACTCCCTTCTTTTACACAAATTTGACTTCCTTCTCCATTCGACACTCGGCAAGTTTTCCATCTTTAAACTGTAAAGACAGAAGGTCTCAGAGGGGTTTAACTCTGAGACAAAGCATGCTGGGAAGTCTTTAGTAACTTGTTTTAATGATTGAACTCTTAAACTGAAATTCATCCTAACTTCCTGTTAGAAGAACTCGTGTTTGTGAGCTGAAAGTAAAAAAAACTAGAACTTTAAATTGAATCAACTTGTGTATTTAGTTTAACTGGGAGAGAAAACATTATTCTAACTTCCTGTGTGACTCTTTGTTCTGCCCGTCAGGCCCGTCTGACCTTTGACCTCGTGCTTGTGAAGCCTGCAGGTCGCAGCGTTTCTGTTTTCACGCTGGCTGCAGGTCACTGCAGAGCCGAGTGACGGCAACGGAAACGCAGATTAAACCCGAACAAAAAGAACAAAGTGGCTTTAGAGAAAGAAGACAGTTTGTTCTTTAGCGAGCGCGGCGGCGGCTCAGCGGCGGCTGAGTGCAGGAGGATGAATCACTTCCTTCCCCCTAAATAAAGTCAATTACTCGGCTATAATCAGAGCCGGTGGGGTGACATCCATCACTTTCCACCTCCGCCCCCCTGAATTCACCCCCTGCCACCTCGCAGCGCAGCAGCTCGCCTCTGTGGCCCAACACTCGATGGAGGAGGTCGGTTAAAGATGGCTGAACGGCTCGGGAGCGGGTCAGCCTCCACGCGCCCTCGCCGCACAGCTGGTTGGATGAAAATCCCCTCAGAGCACATCGTAGGGAGGAAGGAAGGAAGGAAGGATGCACGAAGGATGGACGTAGAAAACACGCCGCGGAGGTGAAAGCATGCATACATAACCGAGCGTGAAGTCACGAGGTGAGGATGAAGAGCGTGTTGGGATGTCCCCCTTCCTCCCCTCTTTAGTTTCCTGTTGTAGAGTAACGGGGGAGGGGAGGGGGGAGGTGTGGAGGCCGGCCCTCTGACCGAGGTGAAAGCGAAGGGAGGTGAGGAGGTGAGGAGGAGGGAGCAGGGGGGGCGGAGTCTGCGGGATGACTGGCAGCTCGCCGGGCCACTCAGACGCCGCCGCTCGACGTAAGAACGAAAAAAAAAGCACAAGCCCTGCTGGAAGATTGAGATAATTCTAATTAGAAGTGACTCTGCGTGCCAGTGATCCATGCAGACTATTAGTGTTGTCACGAAACGCTGCGGATGCTACTGAGCATGCTCAGTGGAGTCGGGCAGCCCCCACATCGCCGTGCTGTTGGCGAAGGGCAGGTCACGTCGCCTGGGTGTGCAGCAGCGAGCGCTCCCTCAGCTCGCTCTGGGTTGCCTGGGTTCTGCACGCGATCTTCACCGGGGGGCGGGGCGGGAGCGAGCTGCGGGTCACGGCGCTTCTCTTTTTTTTTTTCCATTTGCGTTGTTTGTTTGAAAATACTGCAGCACAGTTTTGCTGCAGTTTGTCTGCGGTTGAAGCCGATGCCCTTAATGCGAAGCCACGGAGGGCTCGACGCCGACAGACGCTGCCAAAATACATCCGACCCAAACGCTCGTCGACCGCGAGCTGAGTTCAAAAGAATAAAAAACAGGAAACGTCAACGTGTCGCTACAACGCTGTCGATGTTCGTCTGATGTGTGAAACTGCTCCAAACACACTTTTAACCTTTTTGCTCCACAAACACAACATTTAAATTTTACACCTCAGAGGCCCTTTAAACCCGACCAACACACAACACGCCAAATAAAACAGGAAGTCGAAACTTTAGGAGTGGGACCTGTTAAAGATTAAAGGTTTAAATAACTTCATTTAAGGTTTTAAACCCTAATCCCGCCAAAATAAAGCAGATTGGAGGCTTTAGACCAGAGATCCGTGTGTACGTGACGGCTGTTTGCACACATTCACGCGTTATTTTTAAACATTTTGAAGATATTCTCGGATCGTTTTACATGTTTTAACGCTCGAAACTTGATTATTTTAAAATGAGAATATTGTGAAAATAGTTTTTAATTATATTTATTGAAATGTCAGAATGTAGACGTGGATTTAAACTCGATTTCTTTACGTTGTGATCAAAGAATCGTTCATTTAGATACAAAAACATTTTACATTTGTGTGTGTGTGTGTGAGTGTGTGTGTGTGTGTGTGTGTGTGTGTGAGTGTGTGTGTGTGTGTGTGTGTGTGTGTGTGTGAGTGTGTGTGTGTGTGTGTGTGTGTGTGTGTGTGTGTGTGTGTTTGAGTCTGTGTGTGTGTGTGTGTGTGTGTGTGTGTGTGTGTGTGTGAGTCTGTGTGTGTGTGTGTGTGTGTGTGTGTGTGTGTGTGTGTGAGTGTGTGTGTGTGTGTGTGTGTGTGAGTCTGTGTGTGTGTGTGTGTGATGAGGGGGTTGATCTACTTTCCTTCTGGTGTATTTTTTTCCTTTACGAGCCAGTTTGACATTATGGATTCTGTGACTCTTTATTTATTTATATTTAATGTAAATATTCAGACATATATTTGTATATTTTACTGTTTTATAAACATTTATTGTAGCTGTGAATAAATATGTTTGAATTGTATTTACACATATTTCTTCACATTCTGCAGAAACATCTCTAAATGTTCAGCAGCTCAGTATGAAAACACAGAATGTGTTTATTCCACATGTTCTCTGATTTCTCTTGAATTTAAACTAAAGAATGAAACACAAAAAACAGCTGAAGCTGTAAATGCATTATCATTTATTGTATTTTATTAATTTTTTTGGCCAGAACATAAATATTCTATCTTCTTTATAACAGATTTGAACCAATCTGAGATGTAAAATCTTTATTATTTGATTTAACAATGACAGACGATAACATTTAAATCAAATTAAGACAGTAAAATTAATGTGTTTAACATTTATTTCACATTTTTTTGACTTGTTATCATTTTAGAAATTATTTTCTAGTTCCACCAGAGAAACTGTTTGTGGCAGACAAACGTTTGTGATAATTTAACGAAGCTTTAATGTTTCTGGTTTACAGACTTCAGATTGTGAACGTGTCCAGATGTTTCTGCAGATGTATAAGATATAAAGACGCAGTTTATCTTCAGGCTCCGCCCCCTCGCAACAACACAGGACACAAACAGGAACATTAACTATGAAGCAAAGGTTGAAATTAGCATCTGACAGAGTTTAAAGCTTCTGAAGGCCGACGCACTCGATCTGAAATACAGAAAACAGAAAACAATCGTTCTTAAATTAAATCTAGACGACGTTAAAATACAGAAACATTAAATAACTTCAGTGTAAATTAAACACAAGCAAACAAATGTTGAAACATTTAAAGAACAGAACAACGAATCACGATTTGATCAGGATAAAAACACATTTTTATTAAAGATGATAATAATAAACTGTGCTGCGTTCACTGACTGTCAGCAGGGTGGGAAAATACCAAAGTCCACGAAAAATCACATTAAATTTAGATCAGAAGTGGAGAGTTTGAGAACAAGTCATCACTTTCGGTCCGGTTCTGATTTTTAAAGCTTCTATTGGAGGTTGAACAGAACCGGACCGGCTCGTCTGTGTCCTCGCTGCAGAGACCCGGTGGTTTGAGTCCGACCTGTGACCTGCTCGTCGTCCTCCCCTCCTCCTCTCTCGTCCTGTTTCCTCTCTCAGATGTTCAATAAATCCATGAAACATCGCAAAAAAATAACTGAAACAGAAAGACAGAAAATAACTTCACGTTCAAGACGTTTATTTGCTGCTCTGCCGTCTTTAACTCTTTAAGAAAACAAGCAAATCAACTAAAATAGATCACTTCAGTCATTTATAAATGAAGAAAATCATATTGTTTTAGATTTACTGCTGGATTTAATTCTGAATGTGTAGATTTGTCAACTTTTAGACTTTTAAAACTATTCGAGGAACTTTCTCAGATGAAGTGAAGCTTTTCTGTTTATAAAACGTCATAAAATCCATCGTTGATTAAACTTGAATTGAACATTTGTTTATTATAAAAGTGGAAACAATCACACAATTGTTTGATAAATGATTCAGAAGCATTTTCTTGCTCGTTAACAGTGAAAGAACTGTTAATAAAGTTTATTAATGTTTCATTTTCTGTTTCTTATCAACTGTCTCAAATAAAAAAGCTTCATTTTATTCAGTTTAAGTTCTTAAAATAGTTTTTAGAGATCTGAATGTTACACTTTTGTTCTCTTCTGACTCAACATGTGAATATTTTAGATCCATTAAATCATCAGTGAGTCTTTAATTCTGTTATTTTCTTTATTTAAAAGTCTGTCAGCTGCTGGAAGTCGTTAGTTTGAGTCGATCACATCGTGAGCAGATGAAAACTGTTTCCAGATCTGCCGAATGAGTAAAATAACTGCAAACTTTAGTTTAATTAACTGTTAATGTGACATTTCTGAACGCTGGTTGTCTAAACACACTCGAGGCTTCGTGTCTTTAACGAGCAGCAGATTCTTCAGCCGTCACTCACAAACAACAACAACATGGAGGCGACAGGAAGTGACAGCCGCTGTCAGCGTCCGTCTGTCCGTCTGCGTCCGAGCTGATGATGACGAGCTTCACTCCACACGTTTACACCTCACTTTTATTCTGAAATGATGTCCGGAGGATCAAACTTCCTGCTGCGTTTCTGTCAAACAAACAAAGTGCAGTAAAGTTTCTGCTCACAGCTGATCGGTCGCGTCAGGATTCAACCGCCTCCTCCTGAAACTGACGATTATTCATTTATCCAGGTGAAACCTCGTACGACTGCAGGATTATTAATCTGATCGGACTCAGATCAATAACACGGACGTTATATTTAGGATTTATCACATAGTTTACATGTTCTGTGACATATTTATTTACCAGTTACTCTGTAGATTCTGAATCAGAGCGTTTTATTATTATTATCAATTATTTAACGGCAATCAGATGAAAAAAATCACTGAAAGAAAAGAAAAATACAGAATAATCGAGTTTATACGTTTATAATTTCCTTTTTTATAATTAAATACATTTAATATCAGATACTGAACTATTTTTATTGTGGTATTATTTATGTTTGTTTCTTTGATTTTCACCAAAGTAATATTTCAACACCGTGTATTTTCATTTTGCATAAAGAGTCGTTTTTGTTTTTATACTTTAAAGAACATTTTGTAGATAAAATGTTCTTTTCCTGTTTTAAATACAGAGTATTTTAATTGTTCAGTCAAATCTCTCAGTCCGTCTCATTTCCTGCTTCCTTCCTCCTCTTCACTACTTTCTGTACATGTTACTCGACACTTGATGACTTTAGTTACAGTTACTTTACAGATTACATGCTGCATCAGAGTTACAGTATTTTAAATTAATTTATTTTATCAGACATGAAATGTAAAAACAACTGAAGTGATTGTGATGATGTGAAACATGCTGAACATTGTAAGTGACGAGCAGCCGGGCCGATACCGGGTCGACCCACAGAACACACACGGCTGGTACTTCCTGTTACTGGTACTTCTGATACTTCACTACATTTAACATCAGATACTCTGAGACTTTTACTCGAGTACTTTCACTTTGACCAGAGTCGTATCTTAACAGCGCGTCTTTATTTGACTGCAGTGTGAAGTTTAACACGACGAGGCCGTTTGACACAAAGAGACGTTTTCATTCTGATACTTTAAACTACTTTTGTAACTAAAATACTTTTACTGAAGTCAGATGTTAAATACAGAGTTTATTTTGTGTCATTGCTGCTTTTACTTCAGCGGAAGATCTCAGTTACTTCTCTTTAATCTACGTGTGGAAAATCAACTTTTACTTTTATTACCAGATAATTAAATACTTTTACTCTGGTAGTTTTATTTTGATACTTTAAAAAACATTTTGTAGCTAAAACTTCTGTTTGTTTTTTTACTAAACTCAGATTTTAAATGCAGAATATGTTTTGTGATACTTTCGTTGGTGACTTTGTGATTATTGTGATTTCAGCTTCTTGTGTTTGTTCGTCTCGTCATCGTTGTTACAAACATCTGAAGACATTTTCTGTCTCATTTTGTGGAAAACTTTGATGTTGATTATTAAAAGTTAACGATCTCACAGACGTTAAAATGAGACGATTCACTGAAACAAACAAATGAAATTCAGCCTGTGGACGTTCCTGCGGCGACACTGTGAAATCTGACAAACTGATCATCTCCTGAAACTTTCACAACTTAAATTTAGAAATAGTCGACTTTTCTTGTGATTCTGGATCTTTAGTTTAAAGTCGGCTGGTAAAACTTTCGTTGTTCGACAGATATTTGAACGTCTCGATCACAGCCGAGTGTTTTTGTCTTTTTGAGACGCGGCATCATGAATTCAAAATTGCGTCGTGACCGCGTGTCTCTGAAATAACCGTTCAGTATTTTATTCTCAGGAAAGCCGACATATAAAACAACATTTCTACTGTAAATAAAGAGTTTTATTCTCAGTTTCGTGATATTTTCTTCCTCACGAACGTCGTCCACTGCAGCAGATTTCACACACTGAAGAGTTGATTCCACCTGCTTTAAATTCACACTTATTTCTGCATGTTTTATTTTGAATTATAATTAAACTTCCACTTGAGTGGCTTCAGCAACATTAGATCCATTTCAGATTTGATCTAAATTTAGGTTAACTTTGTCTAAATGTAGGTCGAGAGGTGGAGCAAACCCTGCGGCTCGCAGTGTTCCCTGAACACAGCTGGAGTTTCATTCACCGAGAAGAGATGCTAAAGACAAATTTAATTAAAATCGTGTTTAACATCTTATTTAGTTGAAACTTGTCGTCAGTACCGGTCCGGTTCTCTCCAGATAACATGTTCTTGGATCACTGGTGACTCCTTTGAATTAACAAATACTGAAAAATGAAGTTATCAACATGATTTTAACTTATTAAAGAGTAAAATCAAATATTAAATAAATGATATCTGTGTGATTTAATAAGACTTCTCATCATTGTCTGATGTGAGCGAACAGAACTGATCCTGCAGCGGGTCGGCTGATGATCTGACGTCTCTTTCAGAAGGATCTTGAACGCTCGGATGGTTCTGAACACACGAGAGTCCAGATTGAACACTTTGTGATGAAACTCCGTCTCGTTCAGTCGCTGGAGTGGAAACAGAACCAGCTGCTGCAGTTTGAGTTTGTTTCAGAGAGATTTCACCGGCAGCGACGGGAAGCTGATGATCTTTATCTTCTGTGAAGCTTCTGAACACAGAACGGGTCTCCAGAACAACAAGACGTGTGAGAGGTTCAGGAGTGTGAACGCACCGCAGAGTCTGTTTGTGTCATATTTTACATTTTCGTAATTTTACACGACAACGATGATCAACAAACGTCTGTGAACGCGTCGCTGTGTTCGTCTGCTGGCTGCCGTTCAGCTGCGGCTCTGCCAAGATGTTTGTAAAGCCGATGAAGAGATTAACGAACATAAGAAGCTGAAATCACAATAATCAGAAATGATGCAGAGCCATCAGAAGTAACTGAGGCCGAAGAAGTAACTGAGATCCTCTACTCAAGTAAAAGTAGCTTAAAAAATACAAAGAACAAACAGAAATCACAAAAAACACCAACGAAAGTATCACAAAAAATATTCAGCATTTAAAATCTGACTTTGATTAAAAGAACAGAAGTTTTAGCTACAAAATGTTTTTTAAAGTATCAAAATAAATCTACTAGTAAAGTAAAAGTATTTAATTACCTGGTAATAAATGTGCTGAAGAATCAAAACTTTATTTTACACACGTAGATTAAAGAGAATAAGAAGTAACTGAGATCTACTTAAGTAAAAGTAGCAATAACACAAAATCTGACTCGGCTGTGATCGAGAAGTTCAAATATCTGTCGAACAACGAAAGTTTTACCAGCCGACTTTAAACTGATGATCCAGAATCACAAGTGAAGTCGACTATTTCTAAATTTAAGTTGTGAAAGTTTCAGGAGATGATCAGTTTGTCAGATTTCACAGTGTCGCCGCAGGAACGTCCACAGGCTGAATTTCATTTGTTTGTTTCAGTGAATCGTCTCATTTTAACGTCTGTGTGATCGTTAACTTTTAATAATCAACATCAAAGTTTTCCACAAAATGAGACAGAAAATGTCTTCAGATGTTTGTAACAACGATGACGAGACGAACAAACACAAGAAGCTGAAATCACAAATATCACAAAGTCACCAACGAAAGTAGCACAAAACATGTTCTGCATTTAAAATCTGAGTTTGATTAAAAGAACAGAAGTTTTAGCTACAAAATGTTTTTTAAATATCAAAATAAAACTACCAGATTAAAAGTATTTAATTACCTGGTAATAAAAGTAAAAGTTGATTTTCCACACGTAGATTAAAGAGAAGTAACTGAGATCTTCTTAATTTTACACGACAACGATGATCAACAAACGTCTGTGAACGCGTCGCTGTGTTCGTCTGCTGGCTGCCGTTCAGCTGCGGCTCTGCCAAGATGTTTGTAAAGCCGATGAAGAGATTAACGAACATAAGAAGCTGAAATCACAATAATCAGAAATGATGCAGAGCCATCAGAAGTAACTGAGGCCGAAGAAGTAACTGAGATCCTCTACTCAAGTAAAAGTAGCTTAAAAAATACAAAGAACAAACAGAAATCACAAAAAACACCAACGAAAGTATCACAAAAAATATTCTGCATTTAAAATCTGACTTTGATTAAAAGAACAGAAGTTTTAGCTACAAAATGTTTTTTAAAGTATCAAAATAAAACTACCAGAGTAAAAGTATTTAATTATCTGGTAATAAAAGTAAAAGTTGATTTTCCACACGTAGATTAAAGAGAAGTAACTCAGATCTTCCGCTGAAGTAAAAGCAGCAATAACACAAAATAAACTCTGTATTTAACATCTGACTTCAGTAAAAGTATTTTAGTTACAAAAGTAGTTTAAAGTATCAGAATTAAAACGTCTCTTTGTGTCAAACGGCCTCGTCGTGTTAAACTTCACACTGCAGTCAAATAAAGACGCGCTGTTCAAATACGACTCTGGTCAAAGTGAAAGTACTCGAGTAAAAGTCTCAGAGTATCAGATGTTAAATGTAGTGAAGTATCAGAAGTACCAGTAACAGGAAGTACCAGCCGTGTGTGTTCTGTGGGTCGACCCGGTATCGGCCCGGCTGCTCGTCACTTACAATGTTCAGCATGTTTCACATCATCACAATCACTTCAGTTGTTTTTACATTTCATGTCTGATGAAATTAATTCATTTAAAATACTGTAACTCTGATGCAGCATGTAATCTGTAAAGTAACTGTAACTAAAGTCATCAAGTGTCGAGTAACATGTACAGAAAGTAGTGAAGAGGAGGAAGGAAGCAGGAAATGAGACGGACTGAGAGATTTTACTGAACAATTAAAATACTCTGTATTTATAAATCTAACTTTAGAAAAAGTAAAGTATATTAGTTACAACATGTAATTTAAAGTATCATAAATAAAACAACTCTTTATGCAAAATGGTTGTTGTAAAAAGTACTCGACAGTTGTACTCGAGTAAAAGTAAAGTTACAGTGTTAAAATATTACTTTGGTGCAAATTAAAAGTATTTAAGTTTCTGCTATTAAATGTACTGAAGTATCAAAAGTAAAAGTATCTTGCACATGCAGCTAATACTCTATTACCGGCCTGCCTGGTAATCTATTACAATATATATATATTTTTTTTCTTTCTGATTTTCAGAATCTGTTTTTTTTATCTCATTGCCGAAAGATGAATTTAAAAAAACTCGACTTCGTCTCTGACGCAGAATGTAATCTGTAAAGTAACTAGTAACTTAATGCATCAAATAAATGGAGTGAATAATAAAAGCAAATGAAACGCACGCAGGTTATACTCTTCAGTCATGTGATCAGCTCTGATGTTCAGTGTTCTTCTGATTATTGGAATCATTGTTTTTTTTCTGTTGTTAATTTTTAAATGAATTTAAAAATATACGACTGTAACTCTGATGCAGCATGTAATCTGTAGGTATCGCATGAATGTAATAGAGTATAAAGTGCAGTGTTTTCCTCCAGATAATAAAAGTTAGTTAATTTTTAGTCAATAAAGTGACTGTTGAAGAAGTGATAAGATATTTATTGAAGGAAACACTCGCTGCAGTGTGCTGAGGATAAACTTTGTTCTTTATGTTTATTAAGTTAAAAAAATCAATAAGATGATAAAAACAGAATAAAATACTTTAGAAGAAACTCTGCATTCAGAATCAAAAGTATTAATATTAAAACAAATCAACACATTGTACAAAATGTCACAGTTGTGTTGTAATTATCATATTTATATTAATGAATTATTTATTGTTATTTTCAAAACTTATATTATTTGGTATTTTCGATCTTTTAACATTTTATATTTCACAAACTTAAATTCTGCCCTGAGAGGACGTTTGAAGTCACAACTGAACCTCCAACAACCAACAACATCATTAATCTTAATTAAATCTTATCGTTCGAAGTCGTTTGACATCAGTAAACCTGCAGCATGAAGTCAGAGGAAACTATAAAATATTAATAAGAAGAAATAAATGAAACAATAATAAACGTGTTCAGACGTACCTGAGAGCAGTTTGTGTCTCGTCCACATCTGATTAATAACATTTACAGTGTTATTCACATTTTGTTGTGTTTGAATCTTATCGAACATTCAGGCTTTTATTCTTAAAGTTTGCAGCAGCAGCAGCAGCAGCAGCAGATAGACGTGGCGGCCGGTGTTAAACTGGCTTCATGATATCACAGGAGGACGTTGTTCTGCCTCCCGCTGAGATCTGAACTCATTATCTGAGCCAGCAGGACGGACGCGGCTCGTTCATCAGGAAGTGGAAACGTTACAGTCAGACGGGACAAAATGTCCGAATGTTCAGCGGGAGATCGACGCGTCTCCTTCAGATCTGATCTGATTTGAGTAACTGACTCGTGATGTTTGACTGCTGGATGATTGTTGTGAATATGAACTGTGATATTCGAGGATGTTTGCAGCAGTTTGTCTGGTTCTGCTGCGTGTTGAAGCTCTGGAGGTCGTTCGGCCCTCACGTCTTCGTCCTCTCTCGTCCCGGTGTTCGTCGGGCTGCACGGGCCGGGATTAGCTGAGTGGAAGTCGGTGCTAATGACCTGTGAAGGACTTTGTTTGGCAGCTCGGGGGTCAGCGGCTCTGGCAGTCACCCTTTAAACTTCAGCTTTGCAGCAGCTTAGAAGCCACTTAACAAAGAGTCTGAAGAGGCAGACGGCCGAATCACCCGCGACACGGACGCACACCTCCCAAATAACCTCTAAACCTGAACAGGCTGCAGAGATACAGATCACCAGGGTCCACGTACATGTTTCTGCAAAACACAGATTCAAGATATGATTTGTTGCAACCAACAGTTTGATTTTTGTCTGATCGGGTTTCAGCACAAAAACTTCTGGATTGAGTTAGAAAAAGATGTTTCAGCTTAAAATATCTGGTTTTGTCAGCAGGAACACGTCTGGAAACGTCCTGTTAAATATATCCATGTGGAAACACAGTCTGAACACTGGTCTGTGGCTGTGGCTCCATCAGCCTACAGGGAGGAGATGACGGGGCGGACTGTTCCTTTAAACGGCCGCCGCTGCTGCTGCCAATCAACACGTGGCATTCAGCGCGGCGGTCAAAGTGTTTCTCTGGTGTCAGACTCGCTGTGTGCTGAATCAAAGGAAGTTGAGCGTGACAGAAACCAGACACCGAAGTAGACGATGTTTGAAACCACGTCGCACTTTTTAATTTTTCATCACACACACACGCCGGCGGGCTCCATCATCACGTCCCCCCGGAGACCCGCCGCCGCCAGCCTCCAGTATCGATTATTAACAGACAACACGATGTCAC